>NW_010181997.1:93221-94349 GCF_000695765.1 Mesitornis unicolor
CATTTAGTGGGGATTAAGACATTTTTAATTGTTTATAATCCTTTTGACCTTCTGCCTCAGCTGAGAACCTGGAAGCCTGCCATTGCACTTAAATGTGGTGGTTTAGGCAAGGTTTGCAAGCAGAGGTAGTATTTTTTTATTAGACCAACTACTGTGGTTAGAGAAAATGGATAGCTTTCAGGAATGCAAGGCCTTATGCAGGTCTGAAATGGAAGCTACAGACTTCAAAGATAAATGCAAGTAGAGAGCAATTAGTCTGAACTTAATTTCTTTTATGTTAACAAGTTAGATTAAGAAAAACAAAGAGCAGCTGGTATCTGTGAAACGGAGACAGTGTGTTAGCAGAGGGAGGGGTGATACACTGTTAGCTCAGAAAAAATGACCTCTACTTCATGAGGTTATTCCAGGAGCATAGTAGTCACCTAGAGGATGTGACCATCAGTAACCATTTGACTAAGATTCACCATTCCAAATATGCTGGAGAAGTTATGTATGAGAATACTAGAAAAACCTGGAAAACAATTTCCTTTATCTAACAACTTCAAAATTATGAACTACAGAAACAAATTAAAATGAAATGCCTCTGAAGTTTTCCCAACCGTTTTGTAACACACTCCAAAATGCTATCAAAATAACCACAACAGGCAGCAAACACAACAATTGACTCACACAACAACAGCTGCCCCAGACCCTACCAGGTAACCACACAAACACCTTCCATCAATGAAAAATCTGCTAACCTAAGGTGAACCGTCTGCTCCAAAAGCCCAGATGTCTCCTCTTTTCTTCATACTTCTTCCTTAATGAGCCAGGAGTTAATTCCAATACCACTTCTCCTATGGCAGCTTCAGGAAGAAGACAAGGAAGCATTGGGCTTGAGGTCTCAAGCCAAAAACTCCTTTTGACAAACCAGTCATTCCTGAAATTTTTCCTGTCTCACAAAGAAATTCTATCCTAAATCACAAATAGTATAAACATGCAACTATGTGACACACTGACTAATGAAGTCAAGGAAGACTGTGCAGAAAACAACATGTTTTCACTGCAAGGAAACAGTTATTGAACGTAACTACCTCCTCACTATAGCATTGTTGTGTCCACCAACAGTGTCCCTGGCCTGTTCACTCT
>NW_010181997.1:94380-106136 GCF_000695765.1 Mesitornis unicolor
CCCTCTCCAATAGCATCCTGGTTTGTCATCAGTATGTACCCAAGATGAATATCTACCTTCTGAGCTTCAGCCCCTGCCAATAAAAATAAATCATCTAGCTCATCCACACAGCTGAATTCCTGAAGGGCTTCATTTTAGTCAGTTTTTGTCAGAAAACAGGCACACTAAAAGCATAAAAAGAATTCTATAATATTTTGACTAATATAATGAGCTAACTAAAAAAAGAAGAAATAGTGAAAATGTAAATTAAAATAAAAAGAAATTCTAAGTTTTTAAGTTTTTGCATCACTAAACCCGTGCTCTATCTTATATACTTAAGTGAAAGCTTTGCCATTTATGATGAAAACATTAATTTCCTAATTGATTTTTATGAAATTCAATAACAATTGTCTCTGCATCAAACTCTCTTGAATATCACTACACTGAAATCACTTCAGGCAATCTGATCGATATCAAACTACAATTTACCAATTCTGGTAAGAGACTCACTGATAAATATGTTTGCCTGAATAAAATCAGCCACTATTCTAAAGATCCTGGCTTTTCAGACCCCATCTCATTTGGTCTGAAAAGATCACTCATGGCAATAGTTTTATTATTTTGATCTCGTTTACTGGACTGGTGCGCTCTCCTGGGGAGCTGGATGGTATCCATGAGTTAAAAGGACCTAAAAGTACTGTCAAGCACTACTGGTGCCATACTAATCTGGGACCTATAAAAACAATCATTAACAACTTACAAGATCTTAAATGAAAAAAAAATTTGTCAGAACCAGAACTCCTACCTTTCACACAGTTTCAGTCTCACTAACTTCACCTCCAGAAACAAATACTTGGAGCTTGTCGATACCTAAAAGATTGCTCAGCAGCAAACTTTGAATTTGGGAACACATCTTCTCACAACAGCAATCATCCTTGGAGCCTTTACAAGACATTTCTGCATCCCATCCACTGTGCCAGATGCCCTGCTGGAAACTATAGCTATGACCAAACAACTGTGATGCACCAGGATATGCTCACACAGCCAATGGTGGACAGAAATGTCCAATTCTCTCAATGCAGCTGCACCACCTCTGAGACTTTTGGTGTTTTTCACATGGAGACACAAAGAAACACCTCCAAAACAGGAGAACAGGTACTAGAAATCATCTCTCTTACAAATACTAAGAGATAAAAGCCTCCTTTGAGGCATGTTCTCATTTAACACTTTGCACCCCAAGCTAACCTCTCTGTCCTTGAAGAGGGATAAACATATTTCTCACTATTTTCCAGAATATTTAACAAGCTTATTGTCTCCACAGGTACTTGACACATTTTTTTATTTCAGTCTGATGGGTTAATTTCAGCTTTTGCAGCTGCTGTTTCTATTTCAGACCTGAAGAGGGGCTTGTGTGTCCAATCACTTTGCTGTTGTTTCCACCTTTAGCATTTAGTCTAATGAAACATTCAACTTCTCCCCACAAACTTTGCTTTACTTCTGCTCTTAGACCATCATGGCTATACTACTACTTCTGCAATGTTCACAAAAAATGGTTACATCTCTGTATTCACAATATTGTTACATTTCAGCTCTGTCACGCAGACTGTACTCCTGAATTATTTATGGAATTACTGCTGGATCTGTGGGCTCCTGCAATCACTGTCTGTGTTATTCAGGTTTAGCGTGCATAGGCACTTGAACGCATTGCACAGCCCTTGGGCCGCAATTCACAGTGGTACCTGGCTGCAGGCTGGGAATCTCTGCCCTCAGAGCAGCCTGGGAAGCCAAACTCGCTTTGTGCCTTCTGGAGCCAGCAGCTGTCAGAAACGTGCAGAACTAATAAGAAATTAATAAGATCTGGCATTTATTTAGTGCTTTCCTAAATAACAAAACACTATGTATGAAGTTGGTAAAACCGTTATGATCACTGAAATGGGAAAATCAAAGTGTAATGGAGCCAGAACCTAAAAAAGGAGCATGAAATCGCTGCCTTTTTACCCAAATGTCTTGATTTTCAGAGATAATAGTCATTCACATCTCCCACTGAATTTGTTTTTCAGATATGGAAGTCAGTGCAAGTTGCAGGTGCTCAGCACCTCTGAAGTTCAGACCACCTGCCTAGCTGACTAATTGGGGGGTAGGGAGGGCAGTGCTTGAGGGGGGAATGGCAGGTTGCATTTTGTTGAAGCTCCTGATTTTGACAATGTGAGCCAGATACATGTGATATTTCAGCAACAGTATGTTGATTGAATTACTCCTCATCCCAGTATTAATTAATGGGATGACATTACTCCTCAAAGCAAGATTTTGTTTTCCTGAAGAGTTCTGGAAAAAAGTTTAGTTAAACCAATTAACATACTACCCTCTGCGCATACACAAGAGCTGAAAATCCCTTACACCCCAGAGGTTTTACTAATTACATAAAACCAGCATTGAAGAACTGTAAAGCCACATAGTCCATGTGAAACTGAGAAAGGGAGGATGTGCATCTTACATGTGAGGAGGGAAATGGCAGCCTGATCAGAGAAAAGCCGTAAGGATGGTGAGGCGTCTGGAGAACAAGCCTTATGAGGAGCGGCTGAGGGAACTGGGGTTGTTTAGCCTGGAGAAGAGAAGGCTGAGGGGAGACCTCATCACCACCTACAACTACCTAAAGGGAGGTTGTAGAGAGGTGGGTGCTGGTCTTTTCTCCCAGGTGATGGAGGACAGAACAAGGGGAAACGGCACCAAGCTGTGCCAAGGGAGGTTCAGGTTAGAGATAAGGAGGAAGTTCTTTACTGAGAGGGTTGTCAGAGGCTGGAACAGGCTGCCCAGGGAGGTGGTGGAGTCACCATCCCTGGATGTATTTAAAGAGCGGGTAGACGAGGTACTTAGGGATATGGTTTAGGGGGTAGACAGGAGCGGTTGGACGTGATGATCTCGGAGGTCTTTTCCAACCGAGTGATTCTGTGATTCTGTGTGATTCTGTTGCAGAGCTGGCTCAGGGATCCATGTGACTTCCATCCATTTTCCTGGAAGCACTGAACGCTACCCCTTTCTTCCTTGAAATGGGTGGTAGCAACATTACTTTCATGTTCCAGACAAGGAAAATGCTTTTACTGTTCTAAAACAAATATCCAAAAAACCTGGGAGGCAAGTCTGTATCTGCTACCCCAGCCATCTGGCAGTGAGGGATCTCACCCAACCAGTCTGGTCCTAGGTGCAAGCAGGAGCGGGGCAAGGCTTTTTCCACCAAAAATAGTTTCCAATTTGACACTCGGATCCAGACAATCTCTGAGTTTTGTGGCTTGGAGAATATAATGCACATTTGTTGTGCTGTGTGTAGCTTTTAATGAACTTGGCTTTTTTTTTTTAATTCTAGTTAATTTGACTGTCAAGGTTTTCAGCAGCATCAACAGCAGTAATTTAACTTCTGTTACCTGTTTTGGTTGGCTTATGTAATGTTAAATTTTTACTTTCCTGCAAAGCATCCAACTGCCAAGATCATAAGCATTATATAAATTACTAAGTTAAATAACTAAATGAGAGGCTTTTCAAGGATTCAAAGGAAATTCAGAGCTTTGGTATAGCTCAGAAAAGAGCAGGATGACAGGAGTAAACGTATTAGGATATAATTTCCTTTCAAAGCAAATTCCAGGCAAATACTATCTTCTTCTAGGAGCGTATAGATGCCCCCACAAAAGTCACGGCCCTTTGTTGTTAGACTTCATATATACAAGAAAAGAGATACAACACCTGTTTTAAAAATCTGTCTGCACCTCAGGAGGTATCATCATCTCTGCTGTACACAGAGAAGTCAGAAGTTTTGCCCACCATCCATAATTAGTTCCTGAGCCATAAGTTGACCTCTGTGTCATGTATTGTGGCTCAGTCCTTGTTCTTCCACATGGGCTTTCTCCTTATGCTCATCTTCTTCTTCCTCTACAGAGAAGCACATAAAATGAAGTCAGAACTGGGCCTTTTTTTATTACAGGACTACAAGAAGTTTTGTTTTTCTGAAGTTTTGAATTTTGAAACAGAAATTATGCCGTATGCATTTGATGTTGCTCTCACATTAAAAGGGTGCAGAATCAATTTAAGTTGTGGCACTTCCAACTCTGGACTTCCTGAGAGCTTGTAAACTGACTGTATTTTTTAAACACTGCTGCAGCCCTCTGTCCAATTCTGCTGGCCACACAGGGTATCCAACATGTTTTAGCTGATGGCACTGCTCCTTAACAGATCTTTACATGTTAGGACTCAGTAGGATTTGGATTGAGAAATGAAACTGTAAACAAATCCCACTGCTCCCAGATGGCATGGCTTAAGACTGTCATCTCCATCTTGTCAAATCTCATTTATTTACTTTAGTTTAACATTACAGCAAATACATAATTAAGAATTGCACATTTATGGAAATAAGGGAAATTAGGTGTTTGAAAAATTACACCATCCTGTATTAAGCACATGAAAGATCCACTAGTAGCTATAACAATAGAGACAGAGTGAATTAACTTACTAGAAATTAAGAAATATTTCTTGTAAAAGAGCATATATAGTGGAGAAGAGACCTATCAATAAAAAGCAGCCAGATATAAACATGATGGAATGTCTTAATTGCAGTCCGTATGGACCTCAGCTTTTAACCATGCTATGCTAAATTGTAAATCAGTCTTGTGCCATTAGAGGAAATATTATATAATATTTTGAATTAGTCTTTAAAATGACTGTGCTCAGATACGCTTATATCAGGGATAATAGTAGAACTCTGTGTGAGACAATATACATTCAAGGAAAAATAAGAGATAATGACCATGATAGCTTCAATAAACCTATGGTTAAATCACACACAGATATATGCCAGACTAAATGTAGCTTGACAATGAAATCAGCCACGGTGCACAGTGTGAGGGACATAGCTGCTAAAACAGCAGTCAAAAAAATGACTACTTTTAAAAAAGTACTGCCAGATAAGAGGAGAAAATGCATGGGCATAGCATATCTGTCACATTAGGTCACCATTTATTAATATATCTTTGAATTGAGTGCTTGGAAACATAACTGCAACTTATAAGGAAACTGAACACAGGGTAGAAGTTCTTAATTTCTTGCTCAGCTTGATTTAAGCAATGGCAGGGACAATGCTGTTATCAGTGCTGCAAGCTGAAACACAAATATGCTGAAAGCCTCTGAAATAATTCTTCTACTGTACGAGCTGATGAGGAAGGAAAGCTAGTTTCTCCCTACAGTGTGCTTATGGTGTCGGGTACGGGGTTTATGTCACTAGGCATCCAAGTGGTGAGGATAAGTTAGTTAACATCTTCTTTCAATCTGTCTTGCCAGAGTGGTACTTCTCAAGGAAGTGTGACCTTCTTTTGGCTCATGCCTGTTCACCCCTTTTTGTTGGCAGCTACTCGTCTCCAAGACGGGGTGGTGGGAATTGGCTGGAATTACTGGCTGCAAGTACTGACGCCCATTCACTCACTCTGGTTAAGCTGAGCTGCTGCTGGCACTTGAAGTTAGTTAGCAGCTATCTAGCTAGTTGAAACACTTGCAGCCCAGAAATAAAAATCTGTTCATGCTAAGAATGGAACTGCCATCAGCTTAGGAGGAAACTGAATTGTCACAGATGTATCTCATCTAGCACTTCAAGAACTATTTCAGCCTTTATGCCGTTACTCATCCAGGGCAGTTCTGGAATTGAGGTGTAGCCGTGAGGGACACAGACATGAAAGAGACTTCCTGGATCGTCTGCTCTTATGGAGAGCTATTTTGACCCTTTCATGCACTTAATAGATTAGTTTAGAAACAGAAGAGTAGTTCTTTTGCTATCACTGGAAGGTTACTCCAGTATCTTTGGCATTAGAATACTATTTCTAATTTCCAGCAATTTGTTTTTGTGCCAACACTCCAAAATTATTGTCAAACTGGTTTGGTTTGGGTTTGGTTTGTTGTTTTTCTGTTTTGTTTTGTTTTGATTTTTTCATTCCTGCAGGTCCCTTCTCTCTTCTCCAATATGTATTTATAAACAGCAATTACATATCCTCTCCATCTTCATTTTACTGACATAAAGTTTTTTCATATTCTTCTCTCTTTCTATACCCCTGAGCACATTTGCAGTTAGATCTCTGTGACTCTTTCTTGGACTCGCCTGGCCAGCGTTTGATACAGAATTCAAGGGGAGATCTCTACCTTTTCAAAGCGGTCTTGATATTTTCCTGTTTCCACTGAATACACCACGTGTGTTATGACTTGAGAGTGATTTTCACTCTTCGTTGGTTGGCTACCTTGATGGATCATAATTACTGGTGGTCACCTGGTACATCCAGGACTTTGTCATTTCCCATTTGGGAGTCCAAAGGTGCATCAGAATGTCTTGCATGACCTTATACTTGGTCAGGTAAGATTCCAGATGTTTGTGGTACTCCTGCGTTTAAAGTCAAGGCTTCTTGCTGGTAACAGTGCCTCTCAGTATTAGGAAAGAGTACATGCTGAAGCCAATAATTTTCAGCTTGAAGTGTTTAAAATTAAGAACCTCATCTGTATGTATACTCTACAAGTAAGATTTATGGCAGTCAATGAGGAATCATCTTGCACCAGGAGTTGCACAAAAGGGATTTTTTTTCCAGTTAGAGTCTTGCTCTGCATTTGAGTCTTTAGGCCAAATACATTTTTGTAAAATGATCATCTCCCTAAAATTTGAGCCATTGTTGGCATAATTTTTCTTTGACTGGATTACTTGCACCTTATTCTGTATTGTATGAAGGCAACTCATTGTTGCATCTCATTTACATGTGCTTGTGACTTTTGCTCACAAAACTCATAAGTAAATGCTAAGTTACTTCATTTCTATCTGCAAAATCATAGTCAACAGCAACCAAGAGTAAAAGAGCTTATGATTAGGAAACTATAGTATCAGATTTGATGGAGGAGCAAAGAGCTGTCAGCACCATCTACCAAATATGTCCTTGAAGCAAGCTGGTCACATGCAATGATTTGTGTTACGTTAGGCAAAGTTTTACCAGCAATTCAAAGGAGGAGACCCTTCCCCTCTACTCAGCACTGATGAGGTCACACCTGCAGTGCTGTGTCCAGATCTGTCTCCCCAATAGAAGAGAGACATGGGTATGCTGGAGACAATCTTGCGAAGGGACATGAAGGTGATGGAGGGACTGGGGCATGTCTCCCAACATGAAAGGCCGAGAACTGAGTTTAGCCTACAGAAGGCTCAGGGGGGATATCATCAGTATATACAAATATTTGGAGGGAGGGTGCAAAGAGGACAGAGCGTCTCTTTTCAAAGCTGCCCAGTGGCAGGACCAGAGCCAATGGGCACAAATTGAAACACAGAAGGTTCCCTCTGCACATCAGAAAACACTCTTTTACTGTGAGGATGACCAAGCTGTGGCACAGGTTGCCCAAGGAGGTTGTAAAGCCCCCATCCTTAAAGATATTCAAAAGGTGTCTGACTACAGTCTTGGGCAACCAGTTGTAGGTGGCCCTGCCTGAGCAAGTGGGTTGGACCAGATGGTCTCCAAAGGTTTCTTCCAACCTCAACCATTCAGTGATTCAGTGATTCTGTAATTCTATATTGTAAGTTTCATGCAAAACCACCCTTATCTTTGAAGGAAGACTAGGAAGCAAATTTGGCCTATGTGAAATATCTCCTGGAAAAAATGACACCTACAACAGAAGAGAAATATTCAAAGGAAGGACATTAGAAGAAGTTGAACTTAAGCTACAGAATTTTTTGCAGTGGTGCCTATTGACAGATTGCATCAAGTATTCCAGTCCAAGTGTTTTTCCATCTTGTTTAAGCTAAGAAAGTGTGTTCCCTTCCTCAGAAAAAATATTTTCAATTTAAAATCTTACATGAGCCGTAGGTACAATTTCCCCATTTGGGTAGCTGGATGGGGGTAGCAAGAAGACACAGAGGGAATGATGGGCTAGAGAGACAAAGTATGTGCTAAATGTTTCTTTGCTTTGTGTTCATATTGTTAGCTGCCTGTATACCGTGGTATTAGCTGTACATTAGCAGGTATCTTTTGGAAACAGTTACAGCAGATTATGGGAATATTACTTCATGTTTATAAATCAGGCTCATGAGGAGAACATGAGACTGGCAAATTTGTATGTTCATAGCTAAATGATGGGAAAAGCACAATTGTCTACTAAGTGCAGCTGTTGATACAGAAGATACATGTAGCGCAAGGGATTTGAGAAACTAAGTAAAGAGAAATCGTAGATATTAATCTGAAAATATATTTTAAATTGTCTAAACTACTCTAGTACAAAACTGTAGCTAAAATTACCCTCATGTAACAGAATAGCAGAGAAACTAAAACTCAGATAATAGTCACAAGTTAATGTAAATCAGAAAGAATTATTGCAAGCAGGCCATGAATAAGCTGTGGTTTGGGAACTGATTGGGAAAAGCTGAAGTCCAGTAACCATTGAAAATTTGCTGTTATGAAAATGTGTCCAACAACGCATAATATCTGCTGGTCGTCCTCTTGTAGTGGTGATGGCAGAGATCCCCTCTCTTTCACTCTTCCACCACAGATACTGTCAACTGTTAATGTCTTCCTGTAGGAAGAGAAATTTGCAGCACTTTGTTGGAGTGCTTGAATTACTGATGACTTGTTTGTGGTAAAACATACTAATCCAAATCCAGATTCTATTGCAGTGTTCACAGTTCTGATGTATGACCTTTACTTATACATGAAGTTCAATACTGTCCAAGGAAAAAACAGGGCAGGCCTGTAATTACACATAGCAACTATGTGTGGATTTACTTCAGATCATTTCAGAAGACAGCTAAATGACATTATCACACTTGCACAGGAGGAGAGAGTAATTTTGTTAGCTGGCCAGTAGCAGAGCAAGTAGGAGAAACCCAAATACTGTGGGGCCCCTCCTATTGCCCTCTCTGTGCTAGGCTGTTTTGCTGCATGAAAACAAAGTTGTACAGGAGATGAAAACACTTTTATGTCTCAACACCATAGTAACTTTTTTCTAACATACTTTGTTCAAACAATGATGAAAAGCTTTTCTTTCTCCAAATCTCTGAAGCTGCAAAACTTTAAACTACCAGCCAAGCTACAGTGACGACTATGAACTGTAACTACCACTCACAGTGAGAATGTGTCAGACCAGATGTTGGAGAGGGCTTTTTTTGTGACCTACTGGTGTTTCATAAATGTGTTTGGGAAACAGACAGTTTAGGGATCAATTATGTAAGTACTTTTCATAAAAAATATGTGTATGTCATGCTCTGCTTCTAATTATGAAGGATGCTTGCGTAAAAAGACATCTTTGCTGCTTTCGTCATCAGATTTTGATCTTCATATTTTCATAACCAACCACAGACTTCAAATTTGTTTTCTGCAAAGATGAGGCTTAAATACAAAAGAAGGAAGGGTTAGAAAATATGGAACATGCATATGCATAACAGCTTCCTGGGTGGCAGGTGTCACAAGCTGCTGAAGATTAAATTGTTGCTTGACAGAAGGCCTGTGATCTTCAAGGAGGTATTGTCCCTTAACTTGATTGTCTTGCAAAAAACACACTGGACGTCTTTTCACGTTCAGTCCAATATCCCTAGTTTTCTTTTACCTTTACAAAATGCAGTAGATATTCTTGCAACCTTGAGGGCACATGACTGGCCAAAAAATGCTGCAGAAAATGCTTCTGTTAAAGAGGCACTCAGAAGAAAACTGGCTCAATTCCACAGCAAATCTGCATAATAGAGCCTAAAAGAGGGAAACACCTTCTCCAGATGAAAACAATCAGCAGGAGTATTGAGTTTCATGCAGAGATGGGATAGCATTGCTTTGAGGAGTAATTTCTTTTTATGTATTTCACAGGAACAGAACATATTGTCTAATATTCATATTTCAGGCTTCACATTTTGTTTTATGAAGCACGTTGAATCATTATCCCTTGGGGGAAAGTCAGCTTTATTTCCTCACTGATGGCAATTCAATGAAATCACTTTGAGCAAAAGGTGAACATTTGCTAGCAACACAGAGGAACTTATGTGACACTTCTGTATGTTGGCATTTACACCTACTAAATCCTTCTTGTGATGACAGTTGCTGGCACCTAACTGAAGCTTTACCTGCTGCAGCTGGATTCATGTCTAACTTTATGTAGCAGACAGGATTTCCAGAAATGTGCCTGATAAATGAAGCATAAACTATGTTCTGTTAATCATCCTGCACTATAATGGGCATATTGAAACTTCTTAATTGGTCTGTGTCTACTTGAGTCACAGATGGATAAATGGCTCTGTCAAGACACACCTGACTGAGAAAGGCAGCAGCAGTGTAAAACTAAGCACGTGTCCATATGAACAGATGCAGGTGAATGCAAAAGATTATGAACTCTGTAAGTTGCACTACCTGGGTGATGCGTATAAATAAATGTAATGTGACACTGCTTTTAGTGTAGGCAGAACCCCATGCTAGCATTAGTCAATGGCTTCCCTGCTAGAGACGGCTGATTTTCAACCCACTTGTAGTAGGGCTGAAATTCTCCTACCTTTCTTCAGCCAAACAGTTAGGCAAAGAGGTGCAGACACAAGGGTAAGCAGTTAAAATTTGATGAGAAGATGTTCTTGGAAGTTGAGGACAAGGATGCCTGAGATGGAAACAATAAAATTGGTTTTGGAGGAAGCTGTCTGTATGGGATGGAGAGGTGAGTGTCAAGGAAACTACAGAAGAGGAAATTGCAGGGATCAAAACAGGAGTTGACTAAGAAAGGGCCCTGAGCCTCTTTGTCTGAAATGGAGGAAAACAGCTGGAACTTCACTGGGAAAGGAAAAGGGAGCAAGATTAGGAAATGACTGGGTATTACGGCAGAATGAGAGAGCTGTTTAGTCAGAAACCAGGAGGAGAGGTAATGTCATCGCAGCAGAAAGGTTTTCTACAGTAAGGAGCGGCAGGTAGAAAAACAGAGGTTAGTTTCAAGACCATTAAGGTCCGAGATTTCAGAGGCAGGCTGAAATGTTGATTCAGTATGAGAAAAGGAGCTCGAGATTGAAGGAGCTGATTTATGAGTACTCAGCAAAGAGGTACAGAAAATGATATTAAAGAAGCTGAAAAGAGACTTGGAGCTTGTGCGCCTGTGTCCTGTGCTACAAATTACCTGGGAGAATGCTGTAAAGCCCTTACGGTAACCGAGCCATGGCCTGTCTCCTTGCCAAAGGTTTGTATAAGACTGAAGTTTCATTTCAGCTGCACACAGGATGGCTTGGGGTCCTCCTTCCTTTTGTTGAAAGCAGTCAAATGCATTTTATATTTCTGGAATGGGTCAAATCCTTTGGAGATAAGTGAACAAAAATAAAGGCTCCTAGTTTATTTTTAAAAGTGCTTACAACCTTGAGCAAGGAAGAAAAGAATATCCTATTTTTGGACACTTTCTGAGCCCAAGCCTGGTAAGAGACTGTGAACTCAGACACCATATTAATAATGAAAGAGGTGATTATTTTAGTTTATTCAATATCAAGGATTAACTGAAATAAAATATCAGTTTCATTCCTTGTTGTTTTCACTTGTATCCATCTGTCAATCAAAGATACAGATAAAAGTGCACAAAATGCTCTTATGCTTTTATGATAATGCAGGTATAAGCATAGATGTGTAGTTTTGCAACAGACTCCTATCTTATTGAAAATAAAGCAGAGAATTTTAAAATTGTCAGTGATTTATTGTGTCTCTCAAACAGCTATTCCCTAGATCCAAGCATTTGCATAGTCACTGTACATATGCATGTCTCCGTTTAAGGGTCAGAGAGAG
>NW_010181998.1:0-40681 GCF_000695765.1 Mesitornis unicolor
CGGACACTTCCACTCGAGACTACTGGGATCGTGTTTGTATAAAGTTGAATATCCTTTATCCCTTATTAATTCCCTTTTCCTTTCCCTTGTTGGTTTTTTTTTATTAAACTTGTTACAATCTTAACTTCCAATCTTGTGTGAAGCATCTTTTTCTCTATTCTCTTTTTTTTAATCCTCCCCTGGGAGGGTAGGGGACAATAGAGAGAAAATCCTTCTTCCTGGGCTTGCTCTGAGCCTTAAACGGAGACAAATATCCCTTCAATAGTTCTCCCCAAAGCTGTTGCCTGCTATTTCCCTCTAAAAGAAAGTGTCTGATATGCATCAAATGGAATTTTTTATGCATGTGGAAGACTATGACTTTGGTTATGTTTTGCATAGACTCTATTCAGTGTGTTATTCAGCTCCAAAATGACAATGAGATTTGAGGATCATACTTAGTGCAGAGAAAGTCTGCCATGCAATGTGATAGGTCTCAGCATGTAATTCTGTATTTTGATCCAAGCAATTATAACAACAGGTAAATGGTTCTCTAATGAAAAAGTAATTGTGAGCCAGTGGACAGAAGACAGTAAACTTTTGATTTTGCTGAAAATAAAAAAATAAAGAATAAATCATAGAATCATTTGATTGGAAAAGATCTTTAAGATCATCAAGTCCAACCATAACCTGTCCACTACTAAACCATGTCTGTAAGCACCTCATCTACTCATGTTTTAAATACCTCCAGGGATCGTGACTTAACCACTTCCCTGGGCAGCCTGTTCCAGTACCTGATAACCACTTCAGTGAATAAATTTTCCCTAGTATCTAATCTAAACTTCCCTTGGAACAACTTGAAGCCATTTCTTCTCATCCTATTACTTGTTACCTGGGAGAAGTGGCTCACACCCACCTTGCTACAACCTCCTTTGATGCAGTTGTAGAAGAGGATAAGGTCTCTCAGCCTCTTTTTCTCCGAACAACCCCTGTTCTCTCAGCTGCTCCTCATATGACCTGCGGTCCAGACCCCTCACCAGCTTCATTGCCCTCCTCTGGACATGCTCCAGTGCCTCAATGTCCTTCTTGGTGTGAGAGGTTGAACACAATATTTGAGGTGTGGCCTCATCAGTGCCAAGTACCGGGGCACAATCACTTCCCTGCTCCTGCTGGCCACACTATATCTGGTACAAGCCAGCATGCTGTTGGCCTTCTTTACCACCTGGGCACACTGCTGGCTCATGTTCAGCTGGCTGTTGGCCAGCCCTCTCAGGACCCGACACTTGGCCTTGTTGAACCTCATACAATTGACCCATTGATCTAGCCTGTCAAGGTACCTCTGTAAAACCTTCCTACTCTGAAGCAGATCAACACTTCTGCCCAGCCTAGTGTCATCTGCAGACTTACTAAGGGTACACTCAATCCTCTTTTCCAGGTCATTGATAAATATGTTAAACAGAACTGACCCAAACACTGACCCCCGAGAAACTCCACTTTTGACTGACAGCTGACTGGATTTAACTCCACTGCAGATTGAACTTTGCACATAAAACTCATCCTGCCAATTAAATATATATGATTTCTGTAAGCAGATGGACTGGCTGACAGTATCCATTAGCCACATATAGCACATCACTAGAAGTTGTTCAGCCTAGTATGGCAAGGTTCTTAAAAATGTTGACATTTTCAATGAAAGTCATGAAAGCAAATGCTTTGAGTAAAAAGTATAGAGAGGAGAACAGGAGAGTTGTATAGAGACCTTTCCCACAAGGAGAAATTGGGCGCATTTTATTAAGCAGAGAGGCACTTGGTAGAGAAGTGGGTATGTGCGTAACATGACACAGGCAGAAGAAGGAAGATTAATAATAAAAGTATTAATTATAATATTATTTATAACAGCACTGCTAAATGAGCTGAGCCATAGCTATCTCAGTGAAAGAAGTGAGGTCCCGTTCAATGTGGCTAGGAGATGGTCAATAACAATATGTCACATCCAAGTCTGACTCTACCAGCACCTCAGAACACCTTAAAAACACTCTGTGATAAAAATAATCTCAATATACTGTCTCTGGTCAGAACAAGAACAACTGAGGAGGGTCCAGGAACAGACAGCAGATCAAAACCTGTCTCTTCAACAATAGGGCACTCAGCAAGCACATGGTTAGTCATTCTTTACCAGGAGTACTTGTGAATACAACTTGCACAGGATAGTGAAAGCCTGCAGTGTTGCATCTCTTGGTAACTGGCACAATATAAAGCATTTACAGGTACAGTAAGAGATTAGGAGAGTTTTCCTCATCATCACTGTCCTGGTTTACTGGGACAGAATTTGAGAGTCAGTTTTCTGGTGAGGAAAACTGCAATTTTGTAAGGACTACAACAACCTATTTCATGGGAACAAGTTGATAAAACTTTGTTATAGATTCCAGCTAATGCTGGTATGCAGGTTGCCATAGTGCTCAAGGTCTTCAGCAGTCCTGAGATAAAGAGATGCAGAGGCTGGGGGGAGCAGAAACCTAGAGGAGTCAACCCAAGGTGACCCCAGGCTGAACAATTAATATTATTTATACCATAAATATCACATTCACTATAAACTAGAGAGTTTGCTGGGGGATGGCCCTTCTCTGTCCTTTTCTGCTGCTCCTTTTTCCTCCTTCTGTGGCTGACATCTTGAGAGGGACTTGTTTACCATCCTAACCTTGACGCCTACTCTCCCACAATATTGACTGAGTAGAACTTCGTATATTTGATATTATAAATGTTGTTGTTTTTGTTGTTATTTCTATTTCTATTTCAACCAAAAAATCTTCTTTCCTTTTCCTGATCCTCTTCTCGAGTAGGGAGGAGGCATTGGGTGATAGAGCAACTGTATAAAACATGAGACTTGCCTTTCTGGCTACACCATCTCTGCCCTCCCTGAACGAGGACCCAAGTGTGTTTGTAAGGTCCAGGCACAGGCCATAGGATCCATGGGATATTGTACATAACAGAAGAAAGCTGCACACTGTCAGAGTTAATGTGGGTCATGACAGTCTAGGCTGGAGACTGGATCTGCTTAGTCTAGGGCCAATGGACAAAGTATTAGACCCTTGTTTACACACTGCAAGACAGCACATAGCTTTAGCATTGGCTTTAGCAGACAGAAATGTTGATGACCATGGTGAGTCAGAGACCTATCGAGGACCAAGATGGGTGGACTAGTATAGTACTTCAGTAAGTACCATCTGAAGACAATTTTCAGCTCCGAAGATACGGAGGCCTTCTGGAGGTAGAAAATGCCTGTAACTGAGTTTTGAGATGTGCAGCCTCAAGCACTGCTAAACAGCTGACATAAAAACTGGTTCCGAGTATGCAGGAAGGCTGTGTCACCTTCATGACTTCATACTGACCTGAACATAAGGGGTATAGCATCAAGTAAACACCAGTGTGCAAAAAACCTCTGAAAAAGCTCTTTGGAAAGAAAAGAACAATTGAGGAAGATATGGAGGCACTGGCTTGTGGGAAGTAAGTGATGTACAAGCATTCAGAGCCTGAAGGGTGGAGGGGAAGGAAGTTACTACTAAGTAAACTCTGAAGTTGCAGGGATGGGTGGATAGCACAGGGGTAGGTATTGACAGATTGGAGAGACACAAGGAGACCTCGGTGTTTGAAGTGAGGTCAGTGCTACCTAAAGCAGCAATGAAATGCCTGATCTTTTATTATCAACAGTACAACCAGGGCCTCAGTGCTGGGGCTTTTTGCAATGAGTTTCCTGCTGCTGCAGAAGCAGTTGTCAGATTCATTGAACATTTAGGGTTAAAGGAGATTTCTTGAGAAATTCTGATTAGGCTTTGTACTTTGCACTATCTCTGCACAAGTTGAAAATTTACATATAGATTGCTAATTGTGTAATTTAAGGAGTGAAGAGCTACAGTTACAAAATAATTTTAAAATACAATTTTTAGTTGCCTGTAAGTTTCATCCTTCCTGAGGAGAAAGAAGTTTTTGTCCTGCTTTTCTTATCCCTTTTAAATGTGAGGATATGGATATCTTGTAAGGCTTTCTGCAATGACAGGTTATGTGAGTTTAGATCCTTTCTGTCTCTTGCTGATGTCATTTTTATGTCTTTTTTTTCTGTATTTGACCTATTTTCTATATTTCAGGTTACAACATGCTAGTCCAAGAATATTCTGGTCTGTTTAAGTGCTGCTGAATGTGCAGTGCAGCTCAAGTCTATCTCAAGCCTCTAGGTGCCTCTCACCATATAGCACACAAGCATTTTTAACTTGCTTATCCAAATAATCCTCAAAGTAACTTGCTGGTGACCACTGCTTACTCTTCTGAGATGCAGAAATTCAGTGTCATAAGATTTTTTCTGAGAGACTACTCCTTAGCTTCATGTTTTTTCCTGATTCTTCATTACTGAACACATCCTTCAAGGCTATCCTTGGTGTCATCTGTAAGAATACAAGGAATACTCTGGAAAAGCTAGATGTTTGGTGTTAATAGATTTTCTATTCTCCTACCCTAAAACATGCAGACCCTCTCTGATTTTCTGCTCTTGAGAGAAGATCCCCACTGGTCTGCAAATCCCAAGATTTTTCCTTTTTAAAGACTATTCATTTGGCACTCTTTGAAGAACAACATTGAATAATTGATGATGTATTGCACAGCCATGTAGGTTTTAATTAGTATTTTTTCACTTTGCCTCTAGAACCTTGGCTGAAAGAAAGACTATCTGCTCCTGATGTCTGCTTGCAGTTGCACATCCTCCATTCCTCCACTGGTTGCTTTGATAAACCTCCATAATTTTTCCAGGTAGAGTTCTGATTTTCCCACTGAAAATGTCATTGGCCTTTTTCTAAATGTGCAGTAAATAATACAAATTTTCATTTTCCTTTTCAGCAGCTCTGCATCCAGCTACCTTACCCTGGCTTATGTTTTGTTTGTTTTTTTTTAAATCCTTATTGGGTAGTTTTAAGTGCTGTAATTTAATACCACTTATGTGTGTGAAGAAGCAAGCCAGAAATATTACTCAAGTATGTGTTACTGGGGCAAAAGGGCCATGATTCTGGCAAGAAAGCTTGTGTAATATAAAAAAATAAATAGCAGGAAGGTAAGGTTAAGCAGAGAAGTTAACTACCACTAAAGAATGTTTGAACGAGCTCATTGTTTCAAAAATATTTCAAGCCTTACAACTGGAAATAAAGATCTTTTTCGGTGAAGCACTTTTTATTCCCAATTAATCCTTGCCCCTTTGGCGGCATTTGTTGTTTTCTGTAATATTTGCTAGTCGCCACCAGAGGGGAACGTACACAAGCAATTGGGCTTCTGATATGAGCCACCTTAGCTTTCCAGTCAAATATAAGCACTGAAATGCTCCAACTTTGCTATTAACAGAAGAAACCTTACAATTAAATCTTATTTTTTAAATTCTGGACAGCTAAAATGGGTTTTTCCTGTGATAAAGCACTTACTTACTGAAAATAAGCTTTCATTTACTAAAAAAAACCCAAACCAAACAAAATCAAAACTAAAACCAAACCAACACATTTTTAGAAAAATGTGAAGCTTTCAGGTGTAATTTTCTTACATAGCAAAAATTTCCCCAAATGGGCAAGTGTGATGCAAGCTATTTGTTTATGGAAACCTATACACACTACTTTCAGTAATATAACCAGAGCTTTCCAAAGAGTAGCCTTACAAAGCTGAAAAATGGTCATGCAAAATGTATTTCCTTGAGCTTTGGACTGAGGATAAATGGAAAGATTGGAAATTACTGGTTTTAGCTGTTGGGTTGTATTTGCTTTCCCCTAAAGGATGCCATTCTCTACTTGAGGATCCAACCAGTTTTCCTTTAAAATTTGTCTGTAAGTCTTATGGTTGGAAACTTGTAGAGGCCCTAAGTCTGTCATGTAGAGTTGTAAACCACTCATATTCTAAAAGTGGGACACTGACTCTGAAAAACCACTGTATTCTATTATTATACTGTACTTCACTTCTTTTTTTAAAGACGAAAACCTGTGACCTTTTCAGACCCACTGTTTTTATCCTTATGCTTATATTCTTTGCTCTGGTTTTGTTGGTTTCTTTTTTTTTTCCAAATAAAAATGCCTTCTACTTAAACTCCTATTCAGGCCAGGCTCTGACTCAATGTCACATTGATTCCTGTGTCTTTGTCAGAATGAGTAGCAACTTTGACAGCTCAGTGTCCTCTATTCCTTTCCATAAACTGAGAAACCAAATCACACTGTGCCAGTTCTTGAGCTAAGTTTACTGCAGCTCTGAAGCTACTGTAGTGCTCTGGCCCATTCAGTCTGTTCAAGGGATTATCAAACTGTAAGGGTGGGGGAAGACTGAAAACATATTTTTTTCTATTTTCTTTTCTCATTTAGACTTGTGCAACATGAATGAGACAATGATAGAGTTTCTTGAAACCTAGTACTGTAAGACTTTAACTGTGACCCCCAAACTGAATTAAGGAATGGATGAAAATTGATCTCCATTTAATACAACGTCCTTGTATTTCCTTTTCTTACTTAAGTCATCTTACTTTAAGCTCACAGAATTTTTCTGTCTTAATGTAGAGAAATATTAAATGAGTCCTCAAAAATATTCAGGATGAAAAATGTAGGTCCACGTGTGTATTTGGTTTTTGTGAGGGGTATCTTTTTGGTGGCCTGGGAGGGGCTAGAGAGATAGCTCTTGTAAGAAGCTGCTAGAAGCTTCCCTGGCTCCAATTCAGACCTACTTCTGACCAAGGCCAAGACAATTAGCACCTTTGCAAATGCTAGATTTAAGAGGGGAGCAGTGCATGACTCCTCATCCTGACCCACCAGTGTGGCCATGCCCGGCCAGTCCAGCCCCAGCCCAAGATCAAGCCCTGCTGCAGCCTCAGCCTAAGAGCTGGGAGCTCTTCAAGAACCAGCAGAAGAAACATGCAGTGAAGAGAGGAGTGGGATGTGAGGGAAACAACCGTGCAGACACTGAGATCAGGGAAGAAAGGACGGGGAGGGGGTGCACTGGAGCTGAGGTTCCCCCTGTAACCTGTGGAGAGAGGGCAGACTGACCCTCCTGTAGCCCGTGGAGATTCAATGTGGAGCAGAGATCCACATTAGAAGGTGGCTGCACTCATAGAGGCTGTGACTCCATGGGAAGTGTGTGCTGGAGCAGTCTGTGGAAAGGACTGCACCATGTGGGTGGAAAGCCCACAGTGGAGCAGTCTGTGAGGAAAACTGCAGCTATGGGCAGACTCATGGACAGTTTCATGGAGGACTGTCTCTTGTAGGGGGGTCACCATGTGGAAGCAGAGGAAAAGTGTGAGGAGGACTCCCTACTCCTGAAGAGGAAGGAGCAGCAGAGACAGCATGTGGTGAACTGACCACAAACCCCATTAAAAAAACACCTGCACCAGTGGTGAGGAGGAGATAAATAAACTGGGAGCAAAGCTGAGCCCAGTAAGAAGGAAGGGGTGAGGGAAGGTGTTGATTTTAAGATTTGGTTGTATCTCTCATTAGTCTACTCTGATTTTACTGGTAATGATGTATATGAATTTGTTTTTCCCCAAGTTTTTTGCCTGTGACCGTAATTGATCAGTGATCCCTCCCCGTCCTTGTCTCAACCCATGAGCCTTTTGTTATATTTTCTACTCCTCATCACATGGAGAGGTGGGGAGGAGTGAGCGAGCAGCTGCATGTGGCTTAGTTGCCCACTGGGCTTAAATCACCACAATGTGGAAAGAAGTGTGGTCTCTTCACATGCTCTCCATTTGTTCCAGAAAATGTAGTTTATTGAAGAAAGTCAACATGAAACCCTCTAAAAAACCTAAGGACACATGAGCAGAGACATTCCTTAGTAGTATTTGAAGTTACCTTATGGTCCCTCCTTAATTTCATTTAAACCCACAGCTGCATTATAACTGTTCTTACTAGTGTATGCTAATCCTCTGTGCTGTTCATCTTCATCTCCCTGCCCACTCGTTACAGAGATGGATCTTTATATCAGGTAGTGCAAGTACTAAGTGTTCAAATTGATAGAAGATGGTTTGTTTTCTTCATTTTAAATCTTATTTATGCATGCACTTCTATGAGTAAAAGGAAGACATAAAAACTTTTATTTCTAACTTTTATTTCTATCAAAGTAGCTCCCTGTGTATGTTTGTAATACCCTTAGGTTCTAGTTTAAAAGACATTGACTTCTACAAGGAGAGCACTTTTACAGTATACTTTATTGTTGGACTGTGGCACAATTGCTGCAGTGAGGAATGCGGGAAGAAAGGAAGTGCCTTGGCTGTTTGTAACTGCATGTGTTGTATTCATTTTAGAAGGTGACCTGACTAACTTTTACACTGTGTAGCGAGATGTGATTTGAATGTGATCCAGTTGAGATGCTACTTGGTTTGTTAGATTTTATTCTGCTCGTGGCACTGGCCTTGTAAAACTGATACAGTCATGAATAAAAACACAGAAACAGGTTATGTATGTCCATAAGGTAATTACAATTATATAGACACAGTAAAACATAATGAAAACAATACACATATGTTATAAAATACTAGACCTATCCCATTTTGAAGACTTATGTGAACTGTAAATTTAAGGAAACTTTAAGAGTGCTGAGAAGTAAATCACAATCCACAATAACCATTAATTCCCAATATAGTTATCTGGTAACAACCATAGTATTACTTTACAAATAGCTACGATACAAAATTGGCATACCTAAGAACATATGGGATAATGGATCATTTTTGCTTGCCTCTAGCAACCTAAAATTTCACATATGGATGATGCTTAAAAAGTTCTCCTAACTCTTCCCATGATGCTCTAATTCTGCACTCTAAATGTCATAGCATTTTCACATTTAGAAGACAATGACCTGTTCTCTTCTGCTGCTGATTTCTCTACTGTCTTCTGCCCACCCTGTTCCTTTTTTTTCCCCTTCCATATTCTGTGAACTTTATATGTATATCTGCACAGATTCATTAAGGTGCTTTTATAATAATTTCAAAGCCTGGATTACTGTTTTCTCTCAACAAGTACATTTTTACTGTTTTTGTTTTACTCTCCATTTAGGAAAATGAAAATACACAAGATGGATACAGTTGGTCAATGGCTGCCTGTGGGAAGTTGCTCTTATTATTGGGGGTGGTTTGTAATAGTAAACAGAACCAGCTGCTATTTAGCTGTGTAATTTACTACAGCATATATTATCTGCATGTAAAGAAGCACATATTCCATTTTGAGTTTGCATCAGAAACAGACCTCATTCCATACTAATTTTTTTCCTTTTGCACTTTTCATAATAATGTGTTAGACTAAACCATGTAACCAAGGACAGAGGTTTTAGGGTTCGGTATTTACAGTGAACAGGCAAAATGAAGACCTGACCATAACTTGCAAAATGTCTAATCCAGTTGAAAGGGTGTGTGTATTCACTTGGTGAATCAAGCTTACACTAGTGTGTCTCCTGGTTTCCAAAGTAATTTCATCATCTGGTACATGAGATAATATACAGATGTTTCACGTTAGAAATACAGAGCTTGATCTCTTTTTTTCCCTTGGCTTGTTCTGTCTTTTTAAATGCCGGATAACAGAGATCGTCTGTTTCATTATTTCAGACCTGGATATGACTTATTAATGTTTCCTGATATGAGTTGAACTGTTTGCCCAGCAGAGTATGCCCCCAAAGTAAATATCATTTTAGAAAGCTGGTTTTTTTATAGAATGTTTTGGTGGTTGCAGTATGTGCTCATAAAAATTCATAAGACTGGTCTATCATTTATCCTTGCATAAGAAATAGAAGTCAAAGCTTAAACATGGAAAAAAATGTATTCCACATTCACAAACTTTTTAATCCTCACCTATATGGACTAGTCTCTCAAATTGCAAAGAAAGCCAAACTTCATTTACATTTCTCCGTGACAGGCTCTGATGTGCTACCCTTTATGTTAGCACTGGAACCAAAAAGACCCAACACTCTTTGTTTTCCACAACTCACTTTGTTGCATGTGGTATGTTAACACAGTCACTAAAACCAGAGTGGAACCCACTAAATCCATGTGGCTAGAAAAGCCAAAGATAAATGGCTTCATTATTTGTAAATACAGCTCAAGGTCTAATTCCTCAACTGTCTTTTAGTAACATTTCTAAAGAAAAAGAGTAAATGGAAGACTAATGTGGTACGACCTGATGTAAACTACTGGATTTGGAAATTTTGGCTATCTTCCGAGTTGTGCTGTCCTCCTGCATTGTCTGGAGCAGGGCATGTGCTAAGGATGAGCTTGGTGCGATCTCATCTTCGTTCCCGTGACAGGGGTGAGGTTGTTTATTTCATACTTGGCTCCCACGCCCTGCTCAGTCCCCCAGAGTGAGAGGACTAATAATTGTCTGACCTGTGTTCTTTAATTAGATTATTTACTTTAGGCCAGAGCCAGAGGTGGCTCTGCCATGGTGCTGCACCAATGTAAATGTGTTGAGAACACTGAGCACCCAGGAGAAGGAGCATATATTACCGAATCACAGAATCACAGAATCACAGAACGTTAGGGATTGGAAGGGACCTCAAAAGATCATCTAGTCCAATCCCCCTGCCGGAGCAGGAACACCTAGATGAGGTTGCACAGGAAGGCGTCCAGGTGGGTTTTGAATGTCTCCAGAGAAGGAGACTCCACAACCTCTCTGGGCAGCCTGTTCCAGTGCTCTGTCAACCTCACTGAGAAGAAGTTTCTTCTCAAATTTAAGTGGAACCTCCTGTGTTCCAGTTTGTGTCCATTACCCCTTGTCCTATCATTGTTTGTCACCGAGAAGAGCCTGGCTCCATCCTTGTGACACTCACCCTTTAAATATTTATAAACATGAATGAGGTCTCCCCTCAGTCTCCTCTTCTGCAAACTAAAGAGACCCAGCTCCCTCAGCCGCTCCTCATAAGGGAGATGCTCCACTCCCTTGATCATCTTTGTAGCCCTATATTGATAAACAAGCAGAAAGGATGCAAGCCAAAAGCCAAATCTCAGACACAGTTTTGCCCACACTGGGCTTGTAAAAAAACACGGAAGTGTTTTAATATTCCCTGCAGAATGGACAAGCTTCCTGGACCATGCCCATGCTGCATGACAGACTATCCTTAGAAACAGAGTTTGACAAGAGATAAGATGGAATATCTTTATATTTTGCTAAGCATGGAGAAAATAAAAGTAGCTATAAACAAGCTAAAGAATAAAAAATTCTGGGATAAAAATATTGGAGATCTGTCAGAGGAAGTAGAAAAACTTGAAAAGATGCCATGACTTTGCACCCATGTGTGAAAGAACTGTCTCCATAATCTTCTTTAAAATAAATAATGGAAAAGAGGAGGCCCTATAGAAATGCTTAAGAAGATCTGGAGAGGGATCGTTGTTCCAGGCACAAGGAGTTTTTTTGTACATTCATGCCAGCCAGATTAAACACTGACAATACTTTTCAATTAGCACAGGTAACTTCATTTTGTCCACTCTTCAACTGATGCTACAGCACTGTTGAACAAAGCCATAAAAGAGAGCGGCAGCCTTTTCTACCTTTTATTGGCTTTCAGAAAGCTTTTGACAATGGAGAAAATAATTGTAACAGATAGTGAAACTGTTTCTTCGACTTTTTTTTTTCTTTTAAAATTATCTATGTATTTCAAAACATTATCAGGGTGTGGAATGTGCTGCAGTCTTTAACTAGGAACTACCCTATTGGTATTATGTACTGCTAGAGTTAAATGTAGTTTGGTTCTTACTGAACCTTTTATTTTTTTGTTAAAGATCTTCAGCATGGAACAAGAATTTCAAATATAGATGGCACAGCTGGAATCTGGACTAAGCTGATATCTGCCTCTTGAATGTATCATCGAAAGAAATGAGTGAAAGAGTGATATTCTAGCCAGAAAATAACTATTTAGATTTTATTGTTAATTAGCGAATGAAAACGAATGTTATGAGAGTGAGATGAGTGAGATGTTTCTACAGTATCTGAACAAGAAACTTCACAAACTGTTGATAAATGTAGTTGTTTGGGGTGTAATTTCAGTAAAAACAGTGACAACTTCATTTTGACTTGAAGGTTACTACTACTTGGAAACCTACCCTGGTGAGAAAAGGCTGGAGATACCACCAAGTTCAACATTACTTTCTCAGCAGTTACACAGCACAGCTGCTGCCACATTGTGGGAGTCCCAGCAAGCACAACCAAGAGAAGGTGAAGAGCCTCCAGAGAGGTTTCCTAGGCTCCCATCACCAGCTGCAGCTGGAATCCTGCAACTTCAGAGCAGTCATTAGTGTTCAAGCCAGTACAGCTCTGAGAGAGATGTATCTTACAGTTCAAAATGCCCCCAGTTAAGAGATATTTTAGCTACTGGAAAGAAAGAGAAATGACAGAAAAAGAGGTTTCACAGCACAGCAATGCTGATACATGCAGAACTGCATAAGCTGTCAGCTCAAAGGAAGAAAGCTGACGATGAGTCACCACATTTGACAGCATGAGAAACAGATAACCAATAGATAGACCAAACTACAGATGTTCTCTTGCTGTGGCATTGATGTTGATAGTCTCAAAAAGAAAAAATATGAATGAAACACAAGGAAATGCATGAAAAAGACCAACTTCCTATTAATATTTCTACTTTTTAGGTCTCTCTGATCTTTTTCTGAGGTGAAGAAATATTCCTTTTGATACAACAGTTCTCCATAGATAGGCAATAAATAGAAACGGTCAATATTTTTTCTGAAAATATTTGTTAGTACATTTTAATTTCTAATGCAAAGTCATGTAGATCTAAGGATAGTCATTCTTTGATGTGTTTGAGTCAAATAAAGACATAGGAATCAGAAGAAAATTTGTATTTAATAGAAAAATAAATCTGGAACGGAATTTAATGAATCTAGTCTCTTGCTCCACTCAGTAAACATCCCTGTTGGGTACTTTTCATGTGTTCATAAAGCCCTCTAGTGATGGAAATTCCAAAACCTCCTCAAAGAGTCTACTATTACTCCATTATTCCATTTGAATGTTCCCTTTTTTCCAATGCCAAATCTAAAACTCCATTTCTGCACTTTAAGTCCTGTTTACCGCACTTAGAGAGACCTGTTCTGTTCCGTTCTTTGTGATTGCATTTCTCTTATCTTTCTCATTTAGTCATAAGCACTTCATTTATCTCAACCTTTCACTGCAAATAATTCTTTTCGTTAGATTTCTGGTAATTCTCACTGCTTCTTTTCTAATTGGCCCACTTCTTTCTTTAAACACAGTGCCCAAAACTAAACATGTTATTCCAGCTGATGCTTTGCAACTCCAAAGAGAGTGAAAGGATTCTATGACACTGACTTTTCTCTTTGTTTACACTGATCAGCAAAGCAGCTATCAAAACTCTAGAGGAAATTTTACCATTTGTTGGTGGATATGGTGTACATATAATTTAAAAGTGCCACTTTCAATCCTAGCTATTGAGATTCCACGTTTGTACAGGTTCCGCTTAAAAAGAATGAATATTCATAGCAAATGAGTTTTAATTTGTGTGCTGGATGATAAATTCATGGTTAGCACTGCCTCATTTGGTAACATAACATATTAAATTGCACTTTATATAACTGACATAATGGGAACAACAAATATTCTGCTACACATTTTTCATTTAACACTTTTTGAACAAGATATTTGTGATAGTACTGGGAAGCATTTGAAGGTGCTTATGAAGGAAAACAGTTTAAAAAATTAATACAAATAATTCCCTTCAGCAACTTTAAATTCTAAAAGCATTTTCCTTCCAAATCCCCTTTTTGGGTTGGTTTTTGTTTCTTTTTTTTACAGAACAGAGAATTGTTTTTCCTATGATACAGATAAGGAAACCAAGAAAGAACTGATTATTTTCTGAAGGTTGTGGAAATGGCCAAAGTAGGACAAGAACTCCAGAATGTAGTTCTACATCCTGTGTTTGGTCCCTTAGAAAGTGGTACATGGAGAAGGGGGAGAAAGGAAAAGAAGAGAACTTGCTTTTAAACACACGCTACACACACAGCGACACCGAGACACATATTTGATTCTTTTACATTGATAGGATGAAGGGTAACAGTTTTAAACTGGAAGAGAATCAATTTAGATTAGACATTAGGAAAAAATTCTTTACTGTGAAGGTGGTGAGACACTGGCATAGGTTGCCCAGGAAATTTGTGGATGTCCCCTCCCTGGAGGTGTTCAAGGCCAGGTTGGACAGTGCTTTGGGCAACCTGGTCTGGTAAGAGGTGTCCCTACCCATGGCAGGGGGGTTGAACTGGATGATCTTTTAAAGGGTGAGTGTCACGAGGATGGAGCCAGGCTCTTCTCGGTGACAAACAATGATAGGACAAGGGGTAATGGACACAAACTGGAACACAGGAGGTTCCACTTAAATTTGAGAAGAAACTTCTTCTCAGTGAGGGTGACAGAGCACTGGAACAGGCTGCCCAGAGAGGTTGTGGAGTCTCCTTCTCTGGAGACATTCAAAACCCGCCTGGACGCCTTCCTGTGTAACCTCATCTAGGTGTTCCTGCTCCGGCAGGGGGATTGGACTAGATGATCTTTTGAGGTCCCTTCCAATCCCTAACGTTCTGTGATTCTGTGATTCTGTGATCTTTAAGGTCCCTTCCAACCAAAATCATTCTATGATTCTATGACTCAATAGCCACAAAGCTAAAACATAGCCTATAAGACTACTGGTTCTTTAGACAAGGAGCTCTCAGTACCTTAATCTATTATCTTCTATCTTTTTCATATTTTTATCTTTTTTTAAAATCTATGCAGATAAGATAACTCCCAGATAAAGAACACATAAATTGTATTAAAATGTTATTCTATTTACAAGATTATTAATTTCATTCTGTGAAACCAATGTTTTTGGTCAGTATATATTTTAAATGACAAGTTTGACAAAAGTGCAGCTTCCCTCAAGCTGCAAGATTTTGATATCCTCTTTCTAAAAGTTTTTGTAGTCTTCACTGAATCATAGAAAACTAAGGGATCTGTTGCAACTTACCACTCCAGAACTTCCCATTGGGTAGAGAATTTCTTGGATTCAGACACTGCCCATGAGAGAGCTGGTAACTGTTTTTGCACCCAGTACAGTTCTCATAGCTGTACCCAACACATGTTGCACAGCTCCTGTGGCAAGGTTCACATTCTCTAGATATGCCATCAGCGAAGAAGCCATCTTCACACTCACTTACACATATGTCACCTGCAACAGAAACAGAGCCTGGCATCATGAAGTCTACTGACCCCTGTCAATCCTGTCAAGGAGGTACATCATCTATAGCATCTCTCTGACTCCAGCAAGAAATGGTTCAAGAAAAGAAATCAGTATATAAGAACAAATGAAATATTTTGTAGTTGTGTAAACTCTAGTTTCTTAGTATGAAACCTAAATTCAGCTCAGTTGCTTATGCAGACTTCACAAACTTCAAACCAATCTGCACTCAAATTTGTATCTAGATATGTTTTCATCTATATTCTAAATCCTGGCACATACAAATGTTAAAAAGTCCAAATCTGCATAGAAATTTTATCATTGAGCCCCAATTTTTATATTTGTCCAATATAAAATGTAAATCCAGAATTCCCTAAGGTTGTTAGGTATATGCAAATATTGAGGATTGGACGAATCTGTAGTTTCTGGTGCATATAAAGCTAAACTCGGGTAAATCCGATTCAATTTAAGGGTTGGTATACTGCAGCAAAGCCTCTAGAGTTGTTTCACTGATAGTGTTTTGATCTTCCTTCAATTTCAATTGAAGAAAAAAACCGTAGACCACTAGATCACATCAGGTTGTGACTACAGCATTTTACATGAGTGTGATGCTTTTGTGCTCCACTACAGTGCACCTTCAGCAGGCAATGCACAAGAATTCCATAACCTCAGGATTTCCTGAGATTCATATTTGGCACCACATCTGAACCAGACCTTCCTGATTTATGGCTTCATAATAAAGCTAAAAGATTCCTAGTCCTCTGTGAATCTGATATGGAATTTAGTGGTTTTAACTGAGCTCATTTCAGAGTGTTTAAGGCTCATTTCTTTATGTGGACCTGAAAGTCAAAGTAAAACTAGACTTGCAAATAATAAGGCAACTTTTCCATGTCTTTCTGCAAATTAAAAGCCTCTCCTTTCACAAAGTCTGAATCAAATACAGTACTCTTTTGCCCAGTAGAATGGAAGTGCATTAAAAGCAAAACTAGGAAAAAAAGTGGGAATTTGTAATCAAATATATGAAGCCTTTGAACAAGTTGGCACCATTAGCTAACATAACCACCTTATGTTAATGCAAAGGACCTGATTCTGCAAAGTGCTAACTCCCCTCAGCCTCCTCTGTCTGCCACAGAAGAGATTTATGTGTTTGAGAAGTTTGGTCCAGACTATCTTCTAAAGAAAAAGTCTAAAATACTGTTGTATATATTTCATACTTGGTACTTGGCTTACCTGAAAGATAAAAGCCTTCCTTACATGAGTCACACTTGTCCTTGTCACAGCTATCACAGTTGCTAGGACACTCTCTACACTGCAGAGAACTTTCATCTCTGTAGGTATTTTCTGGACAGTATTTATAGCAATGCTGCTTATACCTGTAAGATAAAGTATAACATTATTGGTAAGTTTCTTTTGAAGTCACTGAATTTGTTTTCTGTATGCTTTTTAGATATGGTAATGGTAAAGCTTTAGTCTCATCCTAATGAATAAAAATTATTCCTCTAATGAATGATTCCAAGTGTATTTGTGGTTATGTTACTTATTAAACTGGGAAATATTAACAAGCCATGTTTTTTATTCTCAGGGTTCTTAAGTATAACTAATTTGATTTTCTTTTTTTAAATGTAGGTATGAAAACGAATGCATGTTTAATTAGAAATTACAATATTGTACTTGTAAAGAGCTGATTGTTTGTGAAAATATATAATCAAATGTCACTGTTTATAGCTAGATTGAATAGCCTATTTATTAACATTTTCTTTTGTCATGTAAATTTTACAGAGACATCTTAACTGTCTCTTTGAAAAGCAGTAGATTTCTTTTTCCTCTGTTTAAGTTAAACTTCCAGTTAATCTATATATTTTTTCCTTTGCTTAACCTCCTTACATTTTCACTCGTGTTCACTGAACTGCAAATACCAGAACTGGACACAATATAGAACTACACAAGTTCCAAATCCAGAGGCACTGTTTAACTTTTAGACCCTTTCTATTCTATGTTCCTATATTCCATATATGCAAAGTTCACATCAGTCCATAAGATTTAAAAAGCCTTGATATTGAGCAATTGGCTAGTATATCAGCATTTCTAAAGCTTTTTCCAAAGTTACTGTTCTCAGATGGTCAATAGTGAAAAGGAATGGGGTAACATACACAGCACAGATCTATGCAGTAACGCGCACATTATTGCTTTAGAAAAATCTATAGACACGAACAGCTATACAGCTATACTTACATATAATAGTTCTGAATGCATGTTGTACATATTCTTGGGTCATCTGAAAAGAAAAAAGTGAAATTATGTAAATAATATTCAGTGTTAAATCAAAATTCTGAAAAAAAATGTTGCTATGCCATTTTTATGTTAGTATTTCTTACATTAAAATCACTACAGACATATCTAGAACTTTATTATCTCTGAATCTCTGTTTACATCTTCTAGTGATAAATGCTTCCACAATCAAGTCCAGGCCTGTATTTTTGCAGTGACTTGTGACTTCTGAGTCCTCGGCATAAGATACCTAGAAGGTGCTGAGTGCTTACGAGGTGCTGTTCTGAAAAGTAGAACCTTCCCAGGAGCTCAGGTTGAGCAAAACGAACTCTTAAAAATAGACTCGAAGTTATCCAAATCTGTAGTTTCGTCCTATTTTGTTATTTGTTGCAGAGATAAGTTAAAAGCATTTAGCAACTCTTAAAGCAAACTTTTCAAAAACATGTAAGCAATCAGTTTAAACTGATTAAAAATCCTGAGCAAGACAAACTCATTTCTACATTGGGGTAGAGGGGGGCAAAGCTTTTGAGTAAACTTGTTCATCAGAAAATTAATTTTTACATTCAACAATTTTGTTGAATGAACAGAAAAAGTGTTATACAGCTTCTTGTACTGTTGCAACTATGGATATGTCCTTATACAAAGTGAAAAGTATTTTCTATAAATTTCCACTATCTTCTATTAGCTTTCTATTTCTTTTACCTTACTGAAATATCTCAAAGGGAGCAGAATGGAAGGAAACAGAACAACCTGGGAAAATGTATTTATAACTGTTCTACTGTGAAATGCCTATAAATTATTTTTGATATTAATAGCACTCATAAGGAAAAATTTTCACTGCGTCTATTTGAACTGTGTCAACAATAAATCACATTTTACACTTACTAACTTATTAGGTAACGTGCACTTGGTTTTGCAAGTAGTTCTAGCAATTTATTTATGAGGTGTAAAGTTTTACCCAGAAATGATGGAGATCAGTGAAAATATTCTCTTTACTATTTAGAGCACAAACAGAAACAATATCACCTCATCTAGTGTTCTTTGCATTAGATTTTATGTTGAGAGAGGAAATACTCTTAAAATATGAAAATATTTTCTATGAAGCTTTCCTTTAGTTCTAGATAAAAGACATTTGGTTTGTCCAGAGCTTCTTTCTGAATGATGTCTGAAATGCTAATGTTGTTTCTGAATAAGGACACTTTCTGAGATATTTTTTCCTCCAATTAATTTGTGTGAGTTCTTTTCCTTACAGTGTTTATACAGCATTGGTAGGAGCTAGGTTGATATAATGATAAATAAGTGTACTTATACCTTTTGAGAATTATAGTTGTACTGGCACATACAGTCCTTCTGTTTCATTGACGGAAATAATACAGGATGCATCAAGGAGACATTATTAAAATTGCTGCGGTTGCTTGTGGGTTTAGTAACTAACCCTCTAACTAACCCTCCATGTACTTTCTGGCTTTTATGAAGAAAGGACTTCTTTCCCTCTTGCCTGTGGGAATTTCTGATGACATTTTTTTTCCTAACTACCCCCTCAGTTTTGCCTGTGTGTGTGTGTCTATATAGCTCAGTTTCAGACAGGTCACAGCAATAATTGCAAACAAAGACAGAATGTCTGGCTGTCCTCTGGTTGTTGAAAGACATTAGAAAAATGAAGTATTAAGTAGGTGACCATTAAGTAAAGACCATGTATTTTGAGTTGGTTTAGGATCTAGGAGAAAGTATCATGGAATGAGTGGGTGAAGATACTGGGTTGGCCAAAAAGTAAATGTGTCTTTTTTTTTAAATAGATGGACATGCATGTCCTGAAGCGTAACTAACTTTTTTTTAAACTGCAAATTCATTATGTAATTAATATTCATTATTTGTAACGCAAATTCATTATTGTTTTAGAAAAAGAAAGTGCATGACTTTGTTAACCATTATTTATTTGGCATTGATTTCAAAATGGAAAATCGAAAGGAACATTTTCATCATATCTTGCTGTATTACTTCCAAAAACGAAAAAACACTGTATGAGCTCATTAAAAGTGATGTCTTAAAGCTAAGCTATGGCAGTGTCAGAATTGGCTTGCTAAATTTCAGTCTGGAGATTTTGATGTTAAAGGTGCACCAAGCTCAGGAAGGCAAACCAAAGTTGATAATGACAAAATAAAGGAATTAATCAAATGCAAACAGTGTTTGATGACATGAGAGATTGCTGATAATCTGAACATATCAAAATTGAGTGTTCCAAACCATTTAAAACAACTTGAACATGTTAGGAAGCTTGATATTTGGGTACCACATGAGCTCAAAGGAATTCATCTCACTAAGTGCGTTGACATCTGTGGTTTTCTCTTGAAACGTGAAGAAAACGATCCATTTTTGAAATGTATAACAGGTGATGACAAATGGATTGTCTACAACATCGACAAATGAAAAAGATGGTGGAGCAAGCGTGATGAACCAGCTCAAAGCACTTCCAAACCAGATATTCACCAAAGGAAGGTTTATGCTGTTAGTCTGGTGGGATTTCAAAACTATCATGTATTTTGCATTGGTTCCAAGGAACTGAACTGTTAATTTGGAGGTGTACTGTCATCAAACAGAAGTGTCCAGAATTGGTGAATTACAAGGGTGTTGTGTGGTAATGCTAGGCCACAGACAAGTTTGGTCACTCATCAAAGATCATTGAAGCTTGGATGGGATGTGTTACGACATCTATCATCTTCACCAGACCTGGCCCCATCAGACTGCCATTTTTTTTGTTCTTTACAAATCGCCTTGAATAGTAAAACCTTCACTGCTGATGAGGATACCAGAACTTAGAACTGTTCTTAGAACTGTTTTTTGCCAAAAAAGATAAGAACTTTTTTGAGCACAGAATCATGAAGTGGCCTGAAAGATGGCAAAAGGTAACGGAACAAAATAGACCATATATTGTTTAATAAAGTTTTTGTTTCCCATGAAAAAGTCACCTTTCATTTACTCAGAAAAAAAACCTGCAATTACTTTTTGGCCAAGCCAATAGTTCAGACTGCTGATTTGGATCCATATTGTGGAGAGGGCAAATAAATATGTCACAAATAACCCTTGCATCCTGATACTTGCACAAAGTTTCGACAGAAGTGGTAACAGTAAATACCTTATTGGAAGGCCACAAATTTCATCAGAATAGCTTGTTTGCTGTATTTCACTTGGGAATGAACTAAGTCATTCTTCAAACCTTAGATTTTGTAGATGGAGGGAGAATTTCTTGACAATTTTGCAAAATGAAAACATGAAGTCATTGGGCTAGTGTGGCCTACATTAATTTGTCAATTTGTCTACTATATTATGTTATTTATCAACACTTACTGAACCATTGTTATTCTTAAAGACATGCCCACTAAATAGAAGCTCTACCACCATCTATAATTATTTACAGTTTCTGAGTTTAAACTGTTGAGGAATAATGAGCATAGTTTAAAAGAGAACACAAAGCGGGCAACAGGCAGAGAGAATATGCAACTGTTCCTCCAGTAGCGAATTTGATATTTAACATATGCTACATTTCAAAAATCTTGGAAATTAATTTTAAGAATTAACTAAGTCTAGGAAATTTTATGGACATATATGTGCAGTTCTTAAACAGTGACTCCTTTAAAATCTGGAACAATCTGTTCTAGGACTATCAGTAACAAACATTGTATGCTAATTGAGACCTTCACTTGACCATAAAATAGAGAGATCTCTGTAACAGAAAGTGGTTTGGTTCATATGTCATGCTTCAGAAGACTTCTTTTCGTAAGAACTGCTAACATTTCATCTATATTTTACAGCTTCCATTTGCATTGACTTCCACTGTTGAGCCTATACTACTCTTTTAAAGACAGAAATAAAAGTGATCTTGATAGCACTGGAAACAGGATTCAACTAATTTTAAAATATAAGGCCTTGGACTCAAACAAGTCCTCAGTGACTTTCTGGTTTGATTGCAGTTTTCTTTGGTAAGTAAAGATCATTCAGAGTTCATAGAGGAAGTAATTTGTTTTCTTACTTGTCTATAATAAACTGATACTACTGTTTCCTCCTCCACCCTGCAACCTTCTGAAGTACAATACATTTGGAGTGCAGCTATGTTATAATACAGAAAAGGTATGTGCGAAGACTCCATATTGGTCAAAGGCCAAACATTCATGCATTCTGCTGGAACTCTCTGGTTTGAAATGAATTAGTGTTTTTTTTTCTACTTCAGGAGGGAAGTATGGACATTAGCATTACAAGCATAGCATTGTTGTGCTGGAAGGGTATTTTTGTTCAAATATGTAGAGGAACACTGTAAGTGATTCTTTTGTAGTGTTACTGTAAAGGCTTAATGAAATATTTAGTATGGCAGTTCATCTCTATTAAAAATGAGCTCCAGAGCATTTTGGAAATACTTGTCACTGTATCATTGTGTTTGAATGTTCATAGTATTTAGACAGATCCTAATTCTAGAAACTTTACATGGCTAGGGCACTGTACTTTTGAGTAGCACTTACTTGAAGAATCCCATCTAATTGGACCCAGATTTTGCAACGACTTGGATGCATGCTTATCTACTGTATATAGTAAAGCTGGGAGTTGAAGTTAAGTGCAAGGATGTATTTTGCAGAATCTGTATTTAGACTGTGACTTTTATTTTAGCTTCCTGTTTTGTTTATGAACTGTTTTTTAAAATCAAATTTCTTTAACTATTTCTTGGCTGAAACATGAGTCCAGAGTGTGCTGAATACACTCAACTTTTTTGGCATTCAGGAGAAGTGCAGCATATTCACTGCCTGGGTTTTAATGCCTGGTTTTCCTTTATTATCTATTTTAATTAAATGTAAGGACTGAAAAATATTTTATACTACATTGCAGTTTTTCTTTAAAAGCCAGCCTGAAGTAATTGTTTAATTGCAACAGTTACTGCTAGATTTTATTTGCCTTTTACATTGCCCTGAACAATAATTTACAATAATAATTAAAAAAGGACTATAAAATGTAACATATCACTAACAAGAGTAATGATATATTTTAACTACCTTAGACCATTTTTTTGTTTAGCTTTTATGGCAGCTCAATTAAAATAACTGAAATGCACAATCCAAACATAATAGGATTTTTGACTAAACATGGGCCTATCTGAAAACTCAGCTTTCAGTAAGCCTTAAAAATGAAAATTTGTGTTGTGGAACCAAGGAGTCTAGTTTGGTTCTTTCACTTCTTTTGTGAGAAGGTATTTGTTTGTCCATGTCTTTTTTATTGTTTTTTCCACCTCTTCTTCTTTTTTTTATTTGTCAGTAAATCAGCTTTATCTTCTTTCTTCTCATTTCTCTTTCTTCACATTATAATTTATTTTGACAAGTCATATTGCAAGGAAGTGGGAGAAAGAAGAGATTGTGGATTTTAACCAAGGAAAAAAGCTGGATTCTGTTGTCAGTTAGATTTATACAAGGAAAAACAGCATCTGTATTTGCTTTAGCCAAAGACTGTAACTTTGGTTCAGCCAAGATATTTCATGAATTAAAAATGTATGTATTTTTAAGGCCAAAAAAAAGAAAAAAATATTTAGAATAGACTTAATCTCTTCCAAAAATAGACTTTTACTAAAATCACCCCTATTTAGGTTTTTGTAATTTTTGTTTTAAATTAAAGCTACCTTTAATTAGGATAAAAATGAGAAAAAAATGTTCTGAGTGTTATAGTTGCTGTAAAGCTGGTTAACTGAAAAAATCACACAGCTCTAATCTCAATTGCCATATTCTAAAATAGGAATAATGTCACTTGCTGTTATTGTATTTAATTGACAAAATAAAGGGAACAAGGTATATTTTCCAGTTCAAATGAGGATTTCAATATGTTATAGTTAGAAGCAGAACTGAAGTGCAGATAAGATGAAATGAAACAAAAGATTAGCATTGTAATATGCATTACATGAAATAGTTCCATGGTTTTTATGACTGAGGTGAAATATTGATAAATATATAATTGTATGCATCAAATTTTGGAGAGATTTCACTGAGGGAAAGTGGTGAGATCAGGAAACTTTAAGGAAGAGAAAATTTTTAAAACTGGCTTAAAAAAGAAATTTTGGATCAGAACCATCTAGTTTCTCACCAGATGTAGTTGACCAGTGCTGTAGTGAGATTTACACCAGCTATGAAGCTCCAAAATCTGATATTAATCAGAGAAGTTATTGCTTATGGGGCTACAAAAAAGAATTAATGGTTCATTCTTACTCCTAGTAAAATAAAAGGTAAAAGTACTTCAACAGAAATTAAATCAGGACATCAGCAGTACTATCCAACAATTTAGAAAGGACATTCAGTTTATTTGTCTTAGATTTTATACTATCACTTGGGTATTATGTTACAGAATCATAGAATCATAGAATGATTTCTGTTGGAAAAGACCTTTAAGATCATCGAGTCCAACCATTGATCCAGCCATACTAAGTCCGCCACTAGACAATGTCCCTAAGCAAGACATCTGCTCATCTTTTAAACACCTCCAGGGATGGTGATTCAAATACCTCCCTGGGCAGCCTGTTTCAGTGCTTGACAACCTTTTCAGTAAAGAAACTCCTCCTAATATCCAATCTAAACCTCCCCTGGTTCAACTTGAGGCCATTTCCCCTTGTCCTATCACTAGCTACCTGGGAGAAAAGACTGATTCCCATCTCACTACAACCTCCTTTCAGGCAGTTGTAGAGGGGGATAAGGTCACACTCCATTTCTCCTTTTCTCCAGATGAAACAACGCCAGCTCCCTCAGCCACTCCTTATAAGACTTGTGCTCCAAACCCTTCACTAGCTTTGTTGCCCTTCTCTGGACATGCTCCAGCATCTTAATGTTCTTCTTGCAGTGAGACCCAAAACTGAACACGGTATAATACATTTCCTTATTTGAAAGATCAAGACCCCAAGATTTAGACTGGTACAAACCCAAGGAATTGAAACAAGTACATACTGCAGTACAGTTTCTTGAATAGACTAGGTTAGACTATTTCAGTTGGAAGGGACCTGCAATGATCATTTAGCCTAATTGCCTTACCAATTCAAGGCTGACCAAAAGTTAAAGAATGTTATTAAGGGCATTGTCCAAATAGCTCTTGAACACTGACAGCCATGAGGCATCAATCACCTCTCTAGGATGCCTGCTCCAGTGTTTGATGTCCCTCTTTGTAAAGAGTCAGAACCTCCTCTGGGAAAGCTTTGAGCCATTCTCATGTGGCGTGTCACAGTATGCTTGGGAGAAGAGATCAACACATTGGTCTCCACTTCCCCTCCTCAGGAAGCTCTGGAGAGCAATGATGTTACCTCTAGTTCTTTCCTCTCAACTAGACAGACAGAGTCCTCGGCCGGTCCTCACAGGACATGCCTTCCAGTCCTGTCACCAGCTTTGTCGCCCTCCTCTAGACAAACAGCTGAACATCCTTCTTAGATGATGGAGCCCAGAACTGGTGAGGCGAGTGTGTAGTGCGAGTGTGTAAAGGCAAGTGTACAAGGTGAGGCAGCACGGATGCTGAATACAGTGGAATGATCACCTCTGTTGACCGGCTGGTTATGCTGTGTTTGATGCACCCTAGGATGTGGTTTGCCCTCTTGGCTGTCAGGGCATACTGCCGACCTGCGTTGAACCTGCTGTCAGCCAGCACTCAAAGATTCCTTTCTGCAGGGCTGCTCTCTAGCCACTCCTCTCCTTGTTTATACTAATTTCCAGCATTACTTCATCCCAGGTGCAGAACCAGGCATTTGTTGGTGATTATAAAAAACAAAGTTTGAGTGGAGGCTCCAGTCTTGGAGCCAGGTGAAAATGTCTTGGGCTTGTTTGTTTCATAAAATCATAGAATGGTTTGAGTTGGAAGGGGCCTTAAAGATCACCTAGCTCAACCCCCTGTCTCTACCCATTACTGAGAGAATTAAGGAAAACACCGCCTGTGCTCCTGTATCCTTCAGCATTCTTCCTAGGGTCCTAACACTTCATTTGATTGACCTTGGTCTTCTTGTTGAAACATCCCTGGTACCCATGTGAAAGAGCAGGAATAGGTAATAATTTGAAGGCTGTACTAACCTCATCAGTTTTCTGGTTACATCCCTTATCTGGGCCCCAGGGAGGCAGCAAACTTCCCTGAAAAGAGGGTCTGGTCTGCAGATGGTTTAGATTATATTTATTTTAATATATTTGTTCTTCAGTAATTCCAGTAGAATGATTCAGCAGCTAACATTTCTTTACTGTTTTGATTCAGGAAGCTCCTGTTCTTCAAAATGTTGAAGGGGTAGCAATACATGCTGTGTTTGTCTTTGTAAGTTCAGAAGAACCTTTATTGTTTGGTCAGTGGCTACTGAGCTAGATGATCTTTTAGTCTGAGCCAGTATTTTTCTTCTGTGCCCTTATTTCTATAAGAACTCTAACATCTGGAGTATTCTGTGTTTGCAGAACTCACGGTTCAATCTCGTATTTTAAGTTTTTCCAATGACTTTCCCCAAGCCTGAATTTTACCCAGAAAGTAATTTTCTTTCTCAGAGAAATAAAAATTTCAAAGACAGAATGTTTTCTGTAATACATACATCTCGTATCTGCAGCGTGCAATGCAATCCTCTGTTACTTATACTCTAGGAAAGAGAACATCCTCTAATATAATGTTCTGCCTACACTGAAATGTCAGTACTGAAAATCAGAGAAGAGCAGTTCCAAATCTTGCTGGACATTCTTTTTGCATAGATTGCATATTCTCACTCCAGAAGCCTGTGGAAACGAGTCCTGTTATCAGCAAATCTGAAAACCATTCTGCAAGATTAACCTCTTGAGGAAGATTTACTCTGAGATAAAAAAGGATCCTTGTCATAATTTTCTCTGGTATGTTGAAAGCCAAGGTCTATTCATCATCAGGGAAGGGTGAAGAAGTGAAGTTTTCCTTTCTATTTCTTAGGTTGCTATGGGAACCAGATCACTTTTCACTCATTAATCATGAGCACAACTGCCAGAATCACAATCTGTACCTGTGAGTTTGAGTCTGTTCACAGTGCTGCCCTTCTACCTATCTCATGGGTTCCTTGAATCTCTTCCACGCACCTTTTCTCTCACTCCCACTGCCTTATAGACACTTTTTCCCCCCATCTAACTCTGTATAATGGATCTTGTGAAGCATTTGCATGTTATTTAGTTTCACTTTCTGCTTTTATAGCTTTATGTTTGTATGTAGACCTTGTAACCCAGACGAAACTAAGTAGTTAGGGTCTGGATGACCTTGAGAGTTGCTCAGGCTTTACCTTGCTAAAACAGAGAGTCACACCTGTGCCTAAATGCCTATTTTCATAGAAACATAGAATGGTTTGGGTTGGGAATGGACCTTAAAGATCATCTAGCTCCTCCTCTTTCCTGTAGACCCCCTTCAGGAATTGGAAGACTGCAATAAGATCTCCCTAAAGCCTTCTCTTCTCCATACTGAACAGCCCCAACTCTCTCAGCCTGTCCCCATAGGGGAGGTGCTCGAGCCCTCTGATCATCTCTGTGGCTCTCCTCCGGACTTGCTCCAGGAGCTCCGTGTCCTTCTTATATTGGGGAAGTTTGCATCCAAAGCTGGATGCAGTACTCCAGGTGGGGTCTCATGAGAGCAGAGTAGAGGAAGAGAATCAACTCCCTTGGCCTGTTGCTCCTGCTTCTTTTGACGCAGCTCAGGATAGGATTGGCTTTTTGGGCTGGTGCCAGCTCATGTTGAGCTTTTCATCAATCAATACCTCAAGTCCTTCTCAGAGCTGCTCTGAATTCATTCTACACCCAGCCTGTATTTGTGCTGGGGATTGCCCTGAACCATGTACAAGACCTTGCACTTGACCTTGTTGAACTTATGTTCACGCAGGCTCATGTCTCAAGCCTATCAAGGTCCCTCTGGATGGCATTTCTTCCTTCCAGCGTGTTGACCGCACCACCCAGCTTGGTGTCATCTCCAAACTTGCTGAGGGTGCACTTGATTTCACTGTCCATGTCACCGATAAAGATATTAAACAGCATTGATCCCAGTACTGACCCCTAAGGAACACCACTTGTCACTGATCTCCACTTGGACATTGAGCAACACTTTGACTGTGACCATCCATCCAACCCATTATCCACCTAGTGGACTATTCATCAAATTCATGTCTTGCCAATTTAGAGACAAGGATGTTGTGCAGGACAGTGTCAAATGCTTTGCACAAGTTCAGGTGCATGACACCAGTTGCTCTTCCCTTATCCGCTGATGCTATAAAGTCATCATAGAAGGCCACCAGATTTGTCAGGCACAATTTGCCCTTAGTGAACCCTTAGTGCCCTTAGTGATTGACTGTCACCAATCATTTCCTTAGTTTCCATGTGCCTTAGCATAGTTTCCAGGAGGATCTGCTCCATGATCTTGCCAGGCACAGAGGTGAGGCTGACTGGCCTGTAGTTTTCCAGGACTTCCATTTTTCCCTTTTCAAAAATGGGCATTATGTTTCCTGTTTTCCCATCACTGGGAACTTCACTGGACTACCATGACTTCTCAAATATGATGGACAGTGGTTTAGCAAATTAAACCACCAGTTCCCTTAGGACCCATGGATGCATCTCATCAGGTCCCATGGACTTGTACACCTTCATGTTCCTTAGGTGGTGTTGAACCAGCTCTTCTCCTACAGTGAGCAGTTCTTCATTCTCCCAGTTCTTGCCTTTGCCTTCTGTGACTTGACCAGTGTGGCTTTAGCACTTGCTGGTGAAGACTAGGGCTTTATTCCCAGATGTAGGCTTTTATTTTTATTTTATATTTTACTTTTTAGGACAACGCTCCTTGGGGTTTCTCGGCTTTTTTCTCTATCTTTGAAAGAGAGAAGTGCAATGGCTATTCTGGACATACTTTGCTTTGTACCCTCAGTGAGGACCACTTTATTCTCAGTGTTATTCTTGAAAATAGTCCTGGTGCAAAGGTTGGAAAAACCACATTGTACTGCTTTCTGCTGAAACCTGGATGGATCAGAAGGTGATGTACATGATATTTTGCTACACAAAGATGCAGTAATCTCTGGGAAGCTGTGAGATATATTCACATCATAATGTGTCATACTTTCACAAGTTGAGTGAGGTGAGTGGAAGTGAACCAGCAAGCAGATGAGTAAGGACTGGATCAGGATTGAGCGGCTCCATGGGAGGACACTGGCAGGAAGGCAAGCAAATTGGGACAGTGCCTGACTTTCACAGTCCTTTCTGAGAGGAAGAGCTATCCTGTTGATTCCTAAGAATTTATCAGTGATCCACTTGAGCTCCATGTGTTTAGCTCCTCAGTGAACTAGGTGCTCATATTTAGCATTATTTGCTAATGGCATGTCAGTTTCTGCTTGTGAACTGTACATATGCAAGTCAGTAGATACTGCAGATTAGAGGAGTTTGTCACTTACCACATTCATACTGATATTTGTGTCTGCTCATTATGCAGGTGCAAAAGCACAAATGCAAATTGTATTGTTAGAAAGAGAGCGAGAGCTGAAAGTGTTTGAAAAATCACTGGCTCTTGCGTTGTGTTTTAGGCATATCAAATAAAAGACAGGAGTGTTATGTTCTTGCAGTGTGTTGTTTCTGAAATTCTCCTAGAATAACTACTTAAAAGTGGCTCAAATTTTGCAGTTTTACCTTGACGTTTTTGTCTTGTCCTGAGTGTCAGCTTATAGATGACTGCTTTCTAAAAAGCTAAGTTTGAAGAAAATTTCTGAAGCTCGTTACAGTTTTAAGGGTCTGGAGAAAATACGGGTTGTATTCTGAAGTGATCTAAATTTGTCAGTAGGTGAACTTGCATTGAGGGCTGGAAAGTAGCTGCTGCAATGTCACAGAGAAAATAATCCTCCTCAATGACATTGTGTCAGCAGAACTTCCTCTCAAAAGTTGCCTTTGTTGAGGTAACAGGATTTAATTTAGTAGACTTCATGGTGTTTTCTGGTGTCCACCAGAAGACCAGTCATAAAAATTTAATCATGGCCTGATGGTCAGAGGTGATGAAGACCTGCAGTTCCCATGGATCTATCTGCATCAGAGGGAGCAATAGCTTATTACTGCTCTATAAAGTAGTCTTAGAGCAACCAAAAGTGGGCTATCAGACCTGAGGTCCCAAAGTCATAAAAATAATCTTAGAAGTGTGGACTTGAAATTTATTCAGCACACTTTCTGAAACACTTTGTCCAATTTTGTCTTTGCATTTTCTTGCACAGTTGTAAGAATTTATTTGAGTCCAGCTTGTAAAAATTTAGGATTAAACATACATATCGAAGTCACCTTTAAGACTTGATTTTTCTTTGGCTGTCACTTAGGTTTTCAATGTCTGTACAAAGTCTGCCTTTCAGATCTCATGCAATGCCATGTGCTTGAGCATGCCAATTGGGCTGGTATGGCAGCAAGCAGAGTCAAATGCATTTGAAACGTGAGCAGAAGAAGGTAGGGAGGTGAACCCTGCTGTGCGTAGCCGTTGTTTTGGCACTGTGTACACAAAGCCATAGATCCTTTTGGGATTAATTTTGTCCAAGGCAATTTTCCTATTACATATGTCAGGACTTGACAGTGTGTGCAGGCAGAATGGTGTCTGTGAGCATTAATGATTCCTTATCTCCATAAAATACAAGCAGCCTCCAAATTAATGAAGTGAATCAGAAAGAAGAGTATCACCTGAATTTAAAAGAAAGCATCATCTCTATTTAAACTACAAAGACTTATCTGTCTTTGATTAAGTCTCTTTGGCAGTCCCTATCTTTGCTCTTAGACCTTCAATGCAGGTACAGTAAAGGTATCGTGCCACACTGGAATCCTGAAACAAAATTTGGTCCAGACTTGGAGGAAAACAATCAGATTTTAATTCATTGTCTGAGAATTCCAGAAAATAGTCTAGTCTGCTGGCACCTGGCACCATGCCAAAATAGAGTAAATATTAATTCATTTTCTTGCCTGCACAAAGCAGGACAACATTTCCCAAGACTTCAGGCAACACTTTAATCTATTCTTTGGTGTTCTGTGAAAAAAAGCTTTTCGCCAAAAACTACTTGTCCTTCAGGCTACTAGGAAAGCAAGCAGTTCAGTTATCTTAATTAGCATATATATCCCTCCTTAAAACTGTATCTATGAAAAAGAAAAATATCAATTAACCTTTGTAATTTGTAGACTGTAAGAGAATCACCTGCATTTCATTGCTCTCAGTTTACAATGTAATGTCACTGCGGTTTGATATTCCTTTTTAAATTCATGCAGCTTCATAAGAGACCCTGCACTCAGCATATACTGAAGAAGTTAATTATTTTTATCTCTTACAGTTTATATTAAATGATCTCAAAGCACTTCAGAAAGAGTAGGTGCCTGATGATTTTTCACAAGAGAATGGTCTTGAGTCTTCTGCAGATCCATAATTACGCACAAAATGTATTTGCATTTGTATATGAATAACTACTTTTCAGTATATGAACTATACAATTTTGATTCTAGTTGCCATGTTTACTGTATTTTGTTTCTTTTTTTATTTTTTTTTAATATAACATGCCCCAGAGCTTTCTGCTGTACTTCTAGTAGAAATGTTCATAACATTGGAATGGTTTTACTATTTCTGCTCTGCAGTTTTTACTCAGATTAAATTCCTCAGTGGTGCTGAAAAGCAGATAAGACAAAGAGAGACTACAAAATCACGCAGCATGTGCTTTCTTTTAAAAAAAACATAAAGATGAGGATGCCATATTTTCTCACCTTGAATTTTTACATTTTTTAACTGGCATTGTAATTTCTTTACAGATTTAAAAATAATCCATTTCTGTTTTCTAAGAGACAGACAGTTCACCTGTTTTTTATTTTTAGAGAGGTCTCTGAATATATCAATTTTCTGATATGACATGAGAAACCTATTACTGTGCTCATCTTATCTATGAATTAAATTATTGAAAGTTAATTCAATCTTTGTCTTACCTGCATCCATTCTGTTGATCTTCAAAGCTTTTGAAAAGCCTGTTTTAGGTCAGAATTCTGAGTGCAAGAAGTTGAGAGTAAATGTGTAGTGAATATTATTGATGATTAATATTTAGGAGATGAATGATCTTCTGACGAGATAAACGAGTACAGCCTCTTTTTCTGTATGCCAGCTGCTCATGAGCAGTCTTGCAGTCTCCTTATACAGACTTGCTAAGCTCACATACAAAGAAAATCAGCCTGAGTTACTTGCAATGACTATTTTAAAGAGAAGTTGCTATTCATGGTGCATTTCATCCTAGTTCAAAGCAAAGATTGGCACAGAACAGTTTCAGAAGAGATATAAGGAGTTTTAAGTCACAACTGTTGTGAAGATCACCAAAAACATTACTATAGGAAAGTAACATCTGATAGCACCAATGAAGATTGGTATTGAAACAATTGAAATCTTCTCCCTTAACTTCTTTTCTTCTTTCTTTCTCCCCATAACCAAGCAGATAGCTGAATCTCAATACCACACCATAAAAAAAAAGTACTACAGTATAGTTGCAATCATGTTAAAAATTAGGCCCTCCAGCTCTTTATTCATCAATATAGAAAGCTACAGGTGTAGTTACAGAGAAAGATATTAGGCTTGACTGCATTCGTGCAGAATGACTGGTCACCAGAGTCATAAGGAGTTTTATGATATGACATATTAGACTGGATGACCAGTAGAAAGAAGAAAGTAGTATGTCATGTAAATCCTCACATAAGTTTGTTATGCATGAACATACATGGTAGTCTTGTTTCCCAGGAAAAAATGTTGTTGACAAAAAAGAAGAAATAGTACCAAAACAGTTGTAACTAGTGGTGGGAATTAATATCTGGATTTGTTTTGTTGTTTTTTTCCTTTTCTTTCTTTGTTTATTTGTTTTGTTTGTTTGTTTTTTCTTAAGGGGTGCTTTCACAGTTTTCTTTCCTGCTGTTCACTCTCCTCTGTACAGTAGCATTCAGTCTCCTGGTACTGACAGTAGTGCCTATTACTCTGAGCCCCAAAACACATTAGGGAGCAAGTGGGAGCAAACAGGCCCAGTATGAATTCCTCTGTATGTGCAAATATGTCTGAATTGAGGGAGGTGATGGATAGTCCTGGTAATCTCTAATTTCAGCACTTTGAAAAATGGTCTTTGGAAATACAGCAAACCAATTTAGTTCCTTTGTTAAAAACCCAGGTAATAATTCCAATTAACTATTTGCAGATCTGTGACTTGCTCTAGATTTGCACCAAAAGAAATGAAGTTTAGTTCTAGTTTTTTTCTTCAGTATAATCCTTCAAAGAGATTTTTACAAAGCTTACTTTCTGTGATGTAGATGATTTTTTCAAAGCATCTTGGCATATCAGTACTCATTTAGGCACTGCTTTACTCAGACTATGCTTTCTTAAGAAGTTCGTCTAAGGTGTTTTAAGTGAAGACTGCCTTTCTGATAGGTGACCTTGTTGTCTCTCTGTCTTGAGTTACTGATCAGCTGTACTCCTGTTCATACAGCACGGGGAATAAAATTTTCTTAATGTAAACACAATGGAAACAATGAATTATGATGTCTTGTGAACTTTTTTAATCCTTTGTGAAGGTTAACTATTGAGCTAAAAAGCACCTTAGAGCTGATATGTTGTGCTAGATGCATCCACTTATATTTATGCAATACAGATTTGATTGAGTTTTGTGAGCTAAGTGATGTTTATCTGAAGATGACAGACTCTCTGACAACATCAGATTATGTTGAGAAGGAATGTTGTTTTCTTTTCAATCCAGCATGAAAAGTGCAATGTTTTAGTATTTTTTAGTTATTTTTTTAGCACGGCAATTGATGTTGCAGTGACTTGTTCTTGAATGAAATTTAAGATCTGTTCTTATGTCTAGTGCCTTAAAGAAAAAGCACAGGCTAATGATCTATTTTCAGGCCTAGAAATTTTGAATATCTATGGTGTGTCCAATATGTTCTGTGTCTGATAATGGCTTCAAAAAGTCAGTATATCTTTCAGCCTCGGTGTGGTATTCAAGCAGGAAAAAAAAAGTGCTGTAAAGATTAAAGCTAAATTAATACAAAAATATTCTTATTTAGGATGGAGACAGAATATAGAAATTATGTTAAAAATATGCACTGGGAAAAATACACTTTACTTGGTGAGAGAAAGCAACAGTGACCAATCGCTCAGCAACCTGCACATAAACTGATGACAAGAGAAGGAGGAGGAATAATTTTCTCCTACCTTGAGTATAAGGATAAAGGTTTATGACGGGAATATTTACCCTGTTTGCAGTTCTGGCATCCATCTGAACAAGGCATGCAGTCTTCAGAGTCAGAATCTTCTGCTTTACCTGTGTTTTGAAAATGGCCAATTTTGGGTTAATTCTAGATAGTGGACGGCAAACATTTGGAAGCACTCAACAAGGTTCCTGGAAATAAACTAATCAAATCCAAAAAGGAGAAAGAGTCACACCATTTTCTAGTTTGTTCTTGTGTAACCCCACTCAATTTGAGGACAATGCTCCTATTTTATATTAACATAATATTAGAAGAGAATCAAAGCTGAAGTTTAACTACCTCATGATCGGATGTGATTGCATATTTCAAAACAGGAACCAAGACCTTTAAACACGTTTCTGTAACAGATTAAATAGATTATCTGTTAACTACTATGGAAGAATGCTTACCTTCTCTGCAACTATGCTTCTGACATGAGTCTTGAGTGAGGTAGTAGCCTGTGAAGCACCTTTTGCAGTGGCTGGAGTTTAGACACACCTCACAGTGACCAGAGCAAGCCACGCAAGTGTGCTCTGTATGGTAGTGACCTGGAGGACAGCTATCTCTGCATTCCCCATGATGCAGGAAACGTTCGATCCCTTTTCTATCTGTGTAACAAACAAATAGGAAAAAGATGACAACTGGGCATTAAAGGCAGCTTTATGAAGCACTGGTGCTTCGGCTGATGAGAATTAGTATTTTTCACCAACTGCTAGATTAGTACAGTTTTATACCAGATGAGTTAAAATGTATGAAACTTTCAGAACCTCAAATCTTCCACATTCGTGGAGATTTATGACATATAAAGATGTCATACTAGTGAATAATTACTGTTTACATCCATCAATCTAATAAAAGAAGGATCAAGAGATTTCCATTACTGAGTTCCCTTGCAGTGAACATAAAATCACTCGTACTGTATTGTACATGCAGATGTAGAATTGCCATTAGGAAAGCAAAACTGCTCACCTCACCCTTGGAAAGGGTCAGTCTGTGTCCCTAGTAGTTTGAACTGTAGCCCTCATTCTAGTCACAGCTAGACTCTGGATTAATTTCATTGGATTCAAGTGTACCTATTTGCTACCAGAGCAATTGCATTCTTTAGTGCGTGGGGAACTGGGAGCTCCCCTACTTCAAATGCTTTGAAACAAAACCTGTGAAAACACCTACAACCCCATGTGCCATGTGCTACATAATGGATTACCCTACAGTATAAATTACATACATCACTGTGCTAAGTGTGTTTGTTTTAACCACAGAGCAAGAATTTGCTTCCTATAATTTACTTTTGAAACTGCAGAGAAGGCAGCTATAATAGAGAATAATTGCTGCACCATGGCAGAACGATTCAGATTTTGTTTCTTTTACGTTTTATGTAAAATTCTTTAGAATGGTCTTTCCTAACTTCCTCAGGGTGTAACTCTCATCAGTGTCTTCATTTCTTGATACACAGAAATGCAGAAATTTATATTGCTGTCCATCATGGGGAGAGACTTCGGGAACAATTACACAAAGTTCTCCCTCACATTGGTCCTGAAGTACCATTTGAAAACTTCATCTACTAAGTTACATTCCCAAAGTAAGAAAATCAGTCTCATCAGTACAACGAATTAATGCCAGCCATACTAGTGTTTTCTTGTCACCTGGATACTTATCACTAAATAAAGCCTGGGCTGTTAATGGCTATGACTGAACTGGATGTAGCAGTTGAAGGAAAAAAGGCTGTGAAAAAAAGTCACCAAAAATTCCTTTTAGTTAAGTGACTTGAAAGTTAAATCTTCAGTACTCATTGCCAAGGGCAGTTCAAGCTAATTACACAAAATTGTATGTAACAGCCTCAAGTTCTTTGTTCATCAGGTGTTACAGAGGCAAGAGGGAATAATTTTTATAATGAAGCTTCAAAAGCAGAAGAATTGCTTTTAGGAACAAACACAAACTTAACTATATTACCATTTCTTTCAGCCTAAGCTCTGTAAAAATGTGTCAAGATGACAAGTTTCTATGTGTGTTAGTGGTAGGCTCTCTTTGCAAGCCCCGTTTGTCCAGTAGTCTGCGGTGGAACCCACCGTGCTTGTTTCCTGGCCTTCCTGAGACAGATGTTTTGGAAAGCACCCTGGCTGCCTGCCTGCTTGTGCAAGCAAGCATGCTGCATTTCAGCATAGCATGTACTGTGTAGAGGCTGGGGGAGGCATTTATGATGCTTTCTTTTCCAGGGGCACACTAAATAGTTTTTCTACCCTTTTTTCCCCCTTTTACTCCTACTGGATCTGCTAATATAGCTTCTATTTGAAATATACCAAGGGAAATGCATAAAGATGCAAGGACAATGCAGAGTTGAGTTTTCTCGTACTTCGTGAAAAATAAATTTACTTCCAACTCCCTCCAGGGTTAAAACAAGATTATTGTACAGATCAATAACAAAAGCACTACTTACTTTATTTGCTCTAAAACCTGGCTCTGAGAGCAAAAAGAAAAGGGAACCTGAACGCCAAGGAAGGGGAGAAAGCTGCAAGAAGAAATCTTTCTTACCTGTTCCACAAGAAGTGCATTTGTTAGGTTCACTTCCACTGCAATCCAGGCAGGTATGATGGCACAAATGACATTGTCCCTTGAACTCAAACTTTCCTCTGGGGCATTGCATAACACAGCAACCGTCATCAAAGACTCTTTTGAGGCAGAGAAAGGCACAATTACAAATTCAGCAACTACTTGTTCTTTAAATTTAAAGGAAACGAACAAGAATCCCAGGATACTCTTCATTCACTCTGTTTTCAAGAGTCTGCACATTACTCATTCATTTTCCTGATCTTATTGATAGTATTTACTAAGTGGAAAGTCAACCATGTTTTAAACCTGGATCTTAGACTTCAGGGATTAGATTTTTCTGAGTCTTTTTCTGAGAAAAATCACCTTTTAGTCCTGTACCTAGATGACTTTCTACCACAATCCCTGCAGTAATCACTTCGAGGGAAAGCAAGACTTGGCCTTTCTTTGTGAAGGAATGATCCATCTGTTGATGTTTCTTATTAGTTTTAGTTTAAAGGCTTCCTGTGAACAGTGCTATGGCTTCAGTGCAATTACTTTGTACATTAAGTCAAACACCCATCTGAATCTTGGCCTTTAGGATCTGTATTTTTAGACATGCATATTTGCAAACACTGAAGAGTTTCACTACTGAATGTTCTCCTTTTGCTGGGTAATGAAATACTTGCTACAGAATCCTTTTATGTGATGAAAATTTCTGGTCCATCTTTCACTGCTACTTAATGTCTACTGGTTTTAACCTGATGGAAGAAAAGTAGAAAAGCATCAGTACAGATTTTACTATTAAAATAATATAAAACAAGTAGGCAAGAATTTGACAGTATTTTCAACATTAAGAAATTAAGAGAGGAGAGACTGCAATCTTCCACACTTAACTGCTTTGACTGGTTTAGTATCTGAGGACCTGGGACTAAATTTCTAGAGAAACTGAGTGCCACTCAGAGTTTCAGTACAGATTTTGAGACTAGCAGCTTGGCCATACACCTAAGGTACAGTAGGCTTTCCATAATACTAAGATAGTGCATTCTTCCTTGGAGCCAGCCAATGGCATTAGAGAATGTCTGCAATATGCCTTCATAAATTTGAATTGCTATGGCCATTGTCAGATTTATTCTGAAAGAAAAGGAGAAAATATCTGCAAAGTTGAAAACCAATTTTGTCTTTGAAACCCAATTTTGTCTTTGAAACCATTTAAAATTTATCATGATTGGAAATGTCTAAGCTTATGAAGTGTGAAGATGGAAGAATGGGCTATCATGCAAACAGCCTTCCTGAAGTGCATGTAACAAAGAAAACACAGGAATTGATTAAAAAGCTTGCAAGGAGTGAAGGCAGACTACTGGAGGGAATCAGGGAGAAGCTTAAATGGTTATATGAAGTATTCAGCAAAGATGTATCTCTGCTCTGGAGGCTGACAGTAAGATAGTCCAGTAAGATAGTATGCAGACTGTAGCTCATATAGCTATACCTGCATGTTTAAAACCATTATTCTTCCCTTCATGGGGACTGCAGCCCTCTCTGGTTTGTTTCTATGCAAATGGGATAACATGACAGAAGTACTGGAGGCAACTGGGCTATGCTTATATGACATGCAAGTCTTACTGTATTCTACTGCATGTGCTGACTGTAATGATAACCATCCTTACAAACAGCTCACACAGTGGTTAAACACTATTTTGTTGCTTTTTGTTATGTTGCCACAAATGAAGGACACCAGCAGGTCAGATCTGGTCTAGCTACCTTTGTAGCTCAAACAGTAAACAGGTGGACAAGGAATTTTGTGAAAATAAATTTGGCTGGAGAAAAATCCTACAATTTGATATTTTTTGAAAAAAACAGGTAACAGCATTTTGAATTGCCAGACAAGAAGATAGTCTGACTGATACTATTATGAATCAAGGTGACATCTAATGCTGAATTTTCACAAAGAACAGGGATTGTTCCATGTGTTAATTTTCACATTATTTTCAGTAATCTCCACTCCACTAAGTCTCTTCAAATCTCTTCATTCTTTCCAAAGAGGAAAGGTGTTCCCCTGTAGAAAAGCAGCACTGCTGAATTTTAGTCTATACTATCTAATGGCTACTCATTACTGTCTTCAAGAGACATGATCTGAAGCTTTCAAGAGAGACAGGATTTAGGATTCTGTTTCAATTAAACAGGTCTATTTCAAATACAGAATGAATAATGTCCATTGGAAGAATTTACACTTTATCCTCTGGGTGATATTTTTCTTTATTATTATTTCTTGTACTACTGACTGTCCTAAATTACTTTTTCTAACAGCTTTCATGATGTGCAGAAGCAGCACAGAAAGCTTTCAGAAACCTTACATACCAACAGTGAAAATTATTAGATTTGTTACAAGGAGACAGGAGACAGCAGCACCTTTCAAAAGGTCTCAGAGAACTCATTCCTCTAAATGCCTAGGCGGCTTTGCCTAGTGGCATTGTTCTGTACCTTCTTTGTTTTGCAGCTATCACTGTGTAAATCTCACAAAACAGATTGCAAGGAAACACAGACAATCTAATTTAAATGCAATTGTGAATGAAAGAAATACAGTCTGCAGTTCAAACCTCTGCCCAGACTTACTGTGCTAATGCCATTTCTGATGTAACACACCTTTATTCAGTACTGTTTTCTCAGTTATTAATTTGTTTGGACTCTACTGGTCCTGCTGTGTCTTTTATTGGCATAGTCGTATCTTAGACATTTGCAAGGTAAACTGCAGGATTGCTTGGGGATTCTTATTTCTGTGCCTTACAGGACTTGATTCTGATTTCATACCAATGTAAATATCAGTTGGCTAAAATGCAAACCAGTGCACAGAACCACAGCTATCAGTGTGAGAATACAGCTATTAGTAGACCAGGAGTTTAAAAGCAGTAGACTCCTGGATTAGGTGCAAGATGACCTAAACATAAGCATCTTATCTGCAATGTCTTGAGGAAAAGCCTCATTCTAGTTCTGTTTACTCCTTATGGAAGATTAGAAAAATCAGCCTAACTTAAAATGCCTCAGTTAGGGGATGGACGATGTTTAAGTGCTATAAATATCTCCCAAATCAGCTGATTGCTAGCCTCAGTGTCCATATTCATGCCTTGAGCCAAACTTCATAGTTTTGTTCAAGTAGAGATCCCCTAGACTCTTCTTGTTAAATTTGTCACTGTTGTGATTCTTGCAATTAAGATTTTGAAAGGATGCATTGAAAGAAGGACTATTTCATGCATTAAAATAACTTTTTCTGTTTCTCTAGAAATCATCTGGCTAATAACCAGCTGCCTGTGTAGCCAGCCATCTTGTTCACATAACACTTGTTTTCTCAGTTGGCGTGGTTTTATTTGCCCTAATAATTGCTTGTTTCTTCAGCTGACTTTGCAAGGTAGTGCTAAAGACTATGCAGTTACTTCTCCAGATCATGATGCAAGATCCTTGTGCTGCACTGTGGTAGGAGTTAGTCACCTTGTGAATGGGCAGCTGATGCAGTTGTCCAGCTCAGGTCCAATGCACTTCTGACAGGATGCGTGACACAACTGACATTCTTGGGAATCATCAAGATATTCCTCTGGTGCAAAAAAAAATCATTTATTTCAGATTAACTTCTCATGTTGAAAAAAACCAACCAACCATTCACCAAGCCAGGTTGGAAAAGATGAGTAAAAGGAATTAAACTTGTTTTGAATTACTGAAATGAGTACATTTCCCTGTAGTATCAGGAAAACAAGTACTTGCTGTCTTGAGGAACCAGGATACTCAGAATTAGCAGTTTCTAGTTCTTATTTATTGTATTTATTTTTATTTTTATTTTTCACGTGGATCTCACAGAGACTGATTCTTGTTGTTCAGGTTAATGCTATTTCTTTTGCATCAGTTGAGGTAATGGGACTCTTTCAGATTCACCATGGAAAGTTACATCAAAACCAGAACTACCTAGTAGTATTCATTACCTAATGTCCTTTGGTGCAGCTGGAACGTGCGCCTGATCGCAAGCTGCAGCATAAAGGATGTGCTTGCATGGGTGTGAGGTGTGAGAAGAAGGACCTGCATAAGCTCCCATTAATCAGAGACGTTAATGCCCACCAAACCTCTAGTTATGACACCTTTTGTCCCTCTCTCAGGCAACTGCTGGAAGACTCAACACCTAAAAGACCCAGGTTGTCATCTAAGCTAAATAAAAACTCACGCCCAAGCACCTATTTGGGCTTGAAAAAAAACATTGTATCACATGAATTGTTGCTTTAAAACTGAGATAAATATATGACCATTTCTAGTTCATGAATGCACTATTACTACTAGTCCTGGTTCTGAAGTGCAAAGTTTGCCTGTTTATTTACCGAATATTAATTAAAATATTGGTACAATCTGGTATGTAGTACAGTTGCTAAATCTCAGAGCAGAGATGTTGATTTGGTGAGTAGCATGGATACTGTATCTCTGTGCTGCATCGTGTA
>NW_010181998.1:40712-41992 GCF_000695765.1 Mesitornis unicolor
ACTGTAAATTGGTTTATCAAGCAGTTCTATAAAGTTCAATAATGAGTCTTTTATGTCAGTTTGTTATGGAAAAAATTATTTTAACAGCCTATATATTTGAGATAATTGGCTGTTCCTTCATTCTTAAGTAATGGAAGAGGTTGGACAGAGAGTCCTATAGAATATATAAACCCTGCAGTTTCTATGGATACTTCAATATGGAGAAACTCTTTCCACTTGCACTGCTGCTGGGAAATCCAGGTTTGGCACATGCAGCGAACTTTAGGAGTCAAAATAAAAATGTGGAAAGACTTGGTTTTGGCTCTTATTTGCAGTGGGTTCCTTACATAGATGAGCAAAAGCACTGTACAAGCAAGTATTGCTATAGCACTAGAACAATGTAGGAAAGAAATATTTTCTAAAATACTGCAAATTATGCTCTCCTTTGTGTTTTCTACTCCATATTAATCTGTATTAACAAATATTATAATGATTGAGATCTCTGATATGGGATATAAGCTAGGACAGTACTTATCATGCTTAAGGGGACAGGAACACTATAGTTATAAAGGCATACCAAATGGAATGTTCAGCCAACTGTGAGTCAAAGCTGAGGTACCCAAAATGTAGGTAAAGATACTGTTTTCATTTTGTAAAGGTCTGTGTGTCTTCTGAAGTGAAAAAGGTAAAAGATGAGCTAAAAGCCAGTGACAGAGCATATAAAACATGAAGGCAGTGCTCCTCAGAGGCTGGTCTGGAGTCTGTGCTAACTGGGCAGAAGTTCAGAACTGGAACAAACTAACAGTCTCTTGATGAGATCAGGGAAACAGAAATTTGTGTATGCACATTCACAATTTTTTTAATAGAACATTTTGTGTATATATATTTTTTAACATGATTTTATATAATTACATACATGCCCATATAGGCCAAACCTTGAATTATGTAAGTTAACGTGATTCTATGGAAGTAGTATAGCTTTTCTGAACTGCAACAACATATCTTGTATGATAGATTACTTTATATGGGCTAATGAAAAAAAGAACGTAAATTGTATAACTGTTTGACATAGGGTTTAGCAGAATTCTGAATTTATCCAGATATTATAAATGTTGTATTGATAAGTAACTACCACAATACAGAGTATTTATAATTTTCACTTTCTAGAAAAAAATACTGAGGCCTGTTGTCCAGTAGATCTTCTGGCTATTGACAGATTTGCTTAACATAGGCCTCTTGAGACTTTTTGATACATATTCAGAGGGTGAAACATGGAATCACATAATCTCAAATGCTTTATG
>NW_010181999.1:0-4620 GCF_000695765.1 Mesitornis unicolor
AGGGCCCGGGCCGGAAAGGCAGCCTCGGATCTGGCTATCTTAACCAGGCCCTGCCCGTTCTCCGCTGGCCTCCTGGGTTTCTGTGGTGTGTGTGGATGACCCTTGCCTGCAGTACCTGTCTCTCTGGTGTTTCCAAAGCCTGAGGAAGCATCTTAGCTTTTGCTCCTTTCTCGGGCCTTTCTGGGACCCTGAAGCTTTTCTCAGCTCGGGTCCATTGCAGCCATCGGGTAAAAGACCACCTCAGTGGTTGCAGAGTGGCCTGGGGGTGTAGGCCTACCACTGTGTGCTGCTCTGGCACCTTTGGTACCACCAGGCTTTGAACCCTAGGCTACAGAGTTTCTGTGGAATGTTATCTCCCTGCAAAGTCAGCTTAGTCCCTCACCCTTTTCTTTGCCTCCTGGCTCATTCCTGTCCTTCAGCAGTCCCCACAGAGCTGTCAGCATGGGCACATGGCAGGCACACTTAAAGGAGTGCCTCCACCGAGTGTTTTGCTCATTCATGGAGGGAAGGATAATGTGTATTTATTTATATAAGATTACTGCACTTGTTTCAGCTGTACTTTTCTGGCTATACCTTCACTATTTTACATTCTTGAATAAAAATGTTAGAAAGGCAGATTCATTTATTTGACGGATGTTTTGGGGAGTATTTAAAAGGCATTCCTCTCTAAAGTAGCCAGATAAAACTTACCTCAATTCAGTGGAAACAAATCCCACTAAAGTGAAGATAAAGTATTCTGTGTCTCCATTCAGCAACCAACTTAAATATTTGAGAAGACTCAAGCAGAGAAAGTTCTGCTCGGTTCCAGAGCAAAATTAGTTCCAAAGAGGGCTTCAGTGCTAACGATCACAAATATATTTCATGGAGAGCTGTGTTCTGCAAGACTGTCTAAGGTGAGCTAGATGGCATTTGGCTGGATTCAGATGATGAGAACCACTCTTCAGATTCAGAAATGTTTTCTGCAGAAAGTGTTCCTAATTTGGAAGCTCTGAAATGTAGACAAATTTACTTAATTCCTGCAAAGATACTGTTTTTGTCAAATGACAGTATCTTGAACACATACACAGAACACAGTAGTCAGTTAAGAAAGATTGTGAAATTTTATTTTGCAGTCCTGTCCAACAATGCTAATTCCAGCTCCTGGTCAAGACTGGTTGTTTCAACATGCAGTTGAAGCCACTCTGCAAAGTGTAATCATCTCATTTAGATCAAACCATGAAGCTTTCAAGAATAAAGAAAAATACAATCTCCTTTCCCCTTCTCCCACCCGCACTGTAACACTGAATAAACATGTAAGTAATTTGCTGGCCAGAACAGAATATGGAGTGCAGATGTAGCACCCTGGCATCAATTGTTGCTTCTGAGTGTCAGAGAAGGCAACTTGCCCTGAATGAATCTTCAGTGACCTACAAAGATAGATCAAGTCCAAACATTTGAACCAGGTTTTAACTTCAAGTGATAAATGCTCAGCTACCTGATAAATTCCACTTCTGAAAAATGCAGCTCTCATGGAATGATGGAGCAGGTCTATGCCTACTTTAGCAGTGGCCAGGTGTAGCTTTATTAGTTGAGAGACCCGAGAGCAAGAGCAAGAGCATCTTTACCTTTAGCAAGAGGTTGTTTTGGTGTACAAAACAAAACGTTTCAAATGAAAAATAAACAGATGAAATGTCAGAAAGATACTGGAGGTTACACTGCCATATACATGGAAATATGAGGGAAGATGAATGAATGTGGAGGATATTGAGAGATGGTGGAGGTGATGTACCATTATTTATTCACTGATCATTACAAGAAAAGTAGGCAAAAGACCATGAAGTAGTCTCTAGAGTTCTTGATGTCCACCTATCATTTACTAAGCAGAAACTGGATCTCAGCCTTCTTCCTGTTGATGGAAAAGGTCTTCTCTTAGAGAAACAGTAATGATTCCTATGGGTAAAGAGGGCACAGATTTTCTTCTTACTTTCACTGTCTCAGAAGTCCTTGATCCGTGTTGCAGCTGCAAGCTGAATAAATTTGGTGTCATCTGAAATTTCACAGATTAAATTATGTAATGCATTATGCAAGCATGAACAGAACAGAATAATCCAAAGTGATTTAAGAGATTAGAAAAATGAAAGCATGTGAGAAAATTATGATAAGGAAAAAACATGTGCAAATACAGCTAAGACAAAGTATGTTAAACATTCATATCTAGTGGGAGAGAGAGACCAGAGCAGAATGGTTCCAAAAGATGATTATATGCTCCCTGTATGTAGCGCACAGTAAAAATGAATGCACTTGCAATCGCCTCTGGCAGTGAAGCTGGCCACAGTAAATCCAGGCCTCCCATAAAGACAGAGGAAATTACATGGCATGCTCACTAAAGCTGGTGGAACAATAAAATATTGGAAGCTCTCATTGCTGGAAAGATATTGGTAATTTGGAGGGAATTTGTAGAAAACTGGCAAGAATTTGATTGCCGGAGATAGAGATACTAGTTTAGAAAGACGGATCAGAAGATTTAAATATATGTAACTTGGCAGGAATGTCCGCGTTCAGATATTTTAATAGTGTGACTACCAAGGGAGGGAATAATCTGGAATAGCTTTCAACATGCAGGGATAGAGTTATCATGATAATTTTAATCTTCTGCAGTTTTGATTCCTGAAATGGATCTCTGAGGTGCATAAAAGCCTCTTCCACCAAAATAACCTTGACAAATATAAATGCAAAACCACTAACTTCTTCAATAGCAAATATCCTTGCTTGAGTGAAAATTATTTTGAAATGGAAAATAATTTTCTTTTGGTTTTGTACTATTGCTCCTTTTTGTTTCATAAAATGATAAAGATATGCACCTCTTTCCAGCTCTAGGTGCTTTTAAGCACTTTAAACTCACAGTAAACTTGAATGAATTGACACATGTTCTATTTGTTGGTCACCACTGTCACAATTACTGGCACTATTTCTTCTGCTGAATATTACATTAACATAATTTCTGAACTCACACATTAATTTTACCCCTAACTAAAACCCAGAGAAAGGTGGGTGCTTTGCAGAATGTACCAGTGGTTGAGGTTTGTTGTGCTAAAGAATGAAGTGCTGAGCTAAGGAGCCTGTGTAATGTACAAGCAGATTTTTCTCCTGAATTGAAGAGCTCATGCTGTGTACTTCCGCTTATGTCAGCTGTAGTGCATAGAAAGGCAAAAGAGACAACACTTCAGAAAAAAATATTGAAATCATTTGGAGCTTCAAAGATAAAAACAATACCCTGAATTCTGCCCAGAGCCCCAGGCAAGTGGTGCAGATTGGCCCTGACTGCTGCAAATGTGGTTTTCCTTAATACTCAGATTATCAGTGCTGCTCTAAATTATCTCAGTTTATAAATAGAAAATTGATAGTATCCTACCCATTGGATTAAAATAGAATAGGACATTAAAAAGTCCCAACTAGAACAGAAGTTTTTATTTCTTTTTCCAAGCATTGATTTCAGAAGAATTCTTCACTTCTGTTGCTACCTGGGTACCCCGGAAAAGGCATCGCTCCAACCAAGGTTATGGATCCTGGTTCAACAAGATGCTTAAGCTGATGCCTAATTTTAAGCACTATTTCAGCTGAAAAAACTCAGCCTGCTTCCCTAAAATGTAGCCATGTGCTTATTAACTTCATCAGATAAAGGCTCTGAATTGCAAATCTAGTTCTCCAATAGGAGCTGCATTCCTTCAAAGCAAATGTCTTTGCTGACCTTTTGGTGTTTCTCTCACTCTATCAAAATTTAGAAAGCCTTGTTCAGACAGGATTGGAACAGGATTTGTCTGAAATGCCCTGTGGGAAATACAGCTGTGATATATTTGCATTTCAAGAAAAAAAAACAACCAACAAACCTATAAGTATCGTATGTTTATAACTTGCAGTAATTTCATCATTCCTAACAAAATGCAAAATCTTCATGAGGCTATTGCCCACTGTGTGTTTAGTGTCCTTATCCTGACATGCATGTGGACTCCTCACCCCTTTCTTTCTGAATTTTTTTACCCTTGAGGTTTCCTAGTACTGCTCCGTGCTTTGCCTTACTTTTTTTTTTACTCATTATTTGCCTTCCTCATTATTTTTCATGTCCTTGAATAGTAATTTTACAGCATATTTATGTTTTATCTACCTGCCTGCCCGCCCCCTCTTTCTTGCTGCCATCTGCAAATAAGATTAGCATCCTCTGCAGAAAATTCTTCGGTTCAGTTAAATAATTTGGGATCAAGAACTGACCTCTGCAAGGCCCAGCTCAACAGCTCTTCTTAGAAGTCAGTGAACTATTATTATAATTATTCTGTGTTCACAAATTTTAGGCTTCTATAGCTACTTTGAAAGGTTTGATTATAAACCTCCTTTCTGTAATTTCCTTTTGAGACTACCACATGAAAATGTAGAAGGTGTCTTGTGGAGTAGGTGTCTGTGCTCACAGTGTTTCCCTTGTCTGTAACTGTCAGTAACTTCACACAAGTATTGTGAAATTAAGCACTTATACCTGAAGATAGTCTAAAAATTAATAATTTTCCACTGCATTAATATGGACATGCTGCACATATTATATATTTAACTCGAGTTTAATAGGATACTTGAAAATCTATATTTAACAGGGAA
>NW_010181999.1:4651-59980 GCF_000695765.1 Mesitornis unicolor
AGGAATATAGCGTATTTACTTCAGAGAAACTTTAACTTTTGGGATTCCTTGATTGCTGAGTGCTTGATTTTAAAAGCTGTAGCTTGCATCTTTATTAGTATAATTTGACTATTATTTTAAAAGAAATAATAGTGATGGAAGTTTAGGAATATTTAAAATGGGGTTCTTCAACTGTGCTCTGTACAAGCTTGTCACACAGCTTAGCTGGGAGCCAAGTCCTTTTCTAAACATACAGTCTTTCTAGCCTATTCAGTGGAACTAAGTTGCTCAAATTTAAATGTACCTTTAGCTCTAGCAGTTTAGCTTATAAATTTCTATACCCCAGTAGCTGGCCTGTTTTCATCTAACAGACCACATCTGTCATTATTGGTCCAATCAATCATTCAGTATCCTAGCAGGCTCCTCCAATGACTTCAGTAACAAGATCTAGATCTGCTTTAGATATGAGATTCATGGACTGATTGTTGAAATTAGGGTCCTATGTTGTGTAGTTGAGTTGAGCATCTCAAAATAGACTTAAGAGGTTAATACAGCCATATTCCAGTGTAAGATGGGCACCTATATCCTTCTTTGGATATATACCATATATATGTATGAACACAGAGGAGCTTTAGTGTGTATATGTATGTATACGTTCATACCACCTGGAGTATTCTTCAGCTTCTACATCTGTATGAGTAAATACATGATGCCGTTTTTGGACATAAAGTAACTATAAAGTTATTTGAATGATCCCCATTGTATTATAGTAAAGAGACAAAACAAAAGATTACACTCATCTTTACACTGTCAGTATTTTTCTAATGCAGAAGAGGCATTTGTTAATAGGGAATATGGAGTCTTTGACATTTTGGGTCCCAATCCTTCAGTGAAGCTAGTCATGCACCTGCTTACTTTGTGCACAAATCATTCTAATGAATTCTAAAGGACTATTCATGTGCATAAAGCTAAGCCTGTGTGTAAAAGCCTTTGCAAGACTGGGCCTAGGTTGTAAGTTTGATAATGACCTGAGGCTGATTCAACAGAGAACAAGCACTCCTTTTTAAATGTTGAGAAGTGTAACTCTAGTTCAGCTGCACAGGTATGGGCAGTGCTAAGAAACCTCGTAGTATGTGGAACCCTCAAAACTGACCAAGAAAAAATTACAATGGAGATCGTAGATATTCTTTCACTTACATTTTATGATACTGTGTTTTACCTGAATATTTTTAATTCTTGGCTTCAGCCTTATTTCATTATGGCTGTGAATTCCATTTAAATAGCTTTATTGCAGAAGCTCAGAAGTTTTCCTGTTTTAAACTCATAAATATATACATGTAGCCTCTATTAAAGACTAGAAATAGCTAGAGAATGATAATTGTGAGAAATGGTAACTGTGCTTTTTGGAATGTTTTTGCTTGAGGAGAAGGCAAGACATCAGCGCTGTTTTGTAAAGAAGTGGACAGAAGAGCTTTCCATACCTCTTTGTTCTTACCATGCCATATTCTCTCTTCTGCTGTAAGTGCTTTGTACTGCACTACAGCAGTTTAAGTTCTCAGAGACATCGCAAGATGTCAAGACATCACCTGCAAGAACCTCCCAACAACATCAGGGCAATTCCAGAGGTTGTGATACAGCTGAAACCTTGTTCTCAATACTGCTTCCAGCAGGTGCTTCCAGCAGGAACTTCCATAGAATTTTTCATGCATTTAAACATTCAACATGCAGGCGGTGCTACTAAAATTACCATGAAAAAAATCAATGAGATTACTTTAATGTAAACCAAGCTCCTGCTTGGGGCTATAGATTTTGGCATTTAATATGCTGAGTGTATGAAACAGGCATGTTTATGCACCATCACAAAAGAGAAATTTTTCTTTTGCATAAAGGTAACTGTTGCCTTATCATGATCTATTCACTGCTAAAATAGTCACTCCACTTAGTGGCCTTTAGGTAACATTGACTATGAAATGTCACTTGTGTGTTAGGCTCACTAAGATAAAGTTGGTAAAAAAGAAGGAAAGAGTCTATGTCTTGCAGCTTAATCAACTTTTAGTCATACTAGACTGGTCCATCAGAAAATTCCAGTTTCCTCAGTTAAAGGATGAATTTAATAATCTCAGCTGGGTGAAGAAGTGAGCAGATTAGGCATGGAAAAAACTATACCAAAGGTGCGGTGGGTGAAGGTGATAGTCCTGGGACCACCACTGCTGGCTTTGTTCTAGTTGTTGGCCTTGGGGACATGACAGATCTTTTGCTTGGTTTGATGCAGGAAAAAGAATGAAGAAGGTACCTTTGTAAGGCATGGTGCTCCTTTGGCACTCTTTAATTATTCTTATTTAAAGGAAGATTAAAGTTATGGAGTTAGAGAGTATTTTGCTGGTTTATAATTTAGCAGTTCAGGCTGAAGTTTCCTTTATGTTCTTTCTGTTTTTATGCAGGCAGCCTAGAAGATGGACATTTGACAGATCACAATAGACTGCTCCTTTCCCAGGTATCTCCTGCTTGTTTCCTTTATCTGTGAATAGGAAATGGCTTAAAGGCACCTGTGTTATGAAGGTCCCAGGGGCAGCTGCCTGACTAGTGAATGCCTGATTATGTGTTAACATGCTTTGTCAGATATTGGCAGAATCTGTTCTCTTCTTTTGCCTTTTCAGCAAGGGTACCATTGACAGACTGGCTACCCATTTATAGAAATGTTGTCCATCAAACTGTGAGGAAGGACAATGGTGTTTTTCTGTGGCCAGTGACTGTGGGAAACTTTTCTTTGGCTATTCAGGCAATTTTTGTAGCTTGCTCTGAAGAGGAGAGACTGATGAGTGCAAAAAGTACAATTAAGCAAAGCCAGACTTCAATTGAAGGCTGTAGTGTAGTCTGCTGTTCTCATTTTTTTATGTGGAAAAAAAATCTATGGGTTTTCACGTTGCTGTGTGGCATTCAGCGGGGGGCTATTACAATCCTAAATTTTTTTTCTAGACCACCTAATTCTAAGTAAAAATTAAATGTAATGAGAGCCACTTGGAGTTCTGAATATTTTAAAGCATAATTCCCACAGAAGGGATTCGACCTAAACTGCGGAGAGCATCAGTTGGCTAATTATAGCTGCATTTTATATTACAGCAGGTGTCAGATGCAGTCATCTCAATAAAGTCCACATAATACTCTGGAAAATAACAAAAGCTTTTCTTTGAATGTGGGTACTAATTTCTGCTAGGTGTCATATGAGCTCTGATACTTCTTATTGGCGTTAACAAGAGCACTGCAGCACTCAAACATGCTTTTTGCTTAGGATGAATTGATACTGTAAAGCACTTACTAGTCAGCGTTGGCAGATGTCAGTAGTTAATACTAGTGTTGCAGAGGTTGGTATATAATGCAAAGAGTCTTATGTAAATACTTTTAGATGATGGGCTGGTTTTGAGAATGTCTGTGAGCTGTGCACCAACTTACTTAATGAAAGCTAAATAGACAACAGCAGGATAACTGCATTTCCTTTAGCTTCTACCTTATTTTAAGTCCTCTGCAAGTAAAGGGCAGATGGGAAGGCAGTAAACTAGGTGAATGAAAACGTTAAACTTCCTAAGCACTCCTTGCTTTCATACCATTTTCCCAATTTGTTGGAAACAGGAAGTTTGAGTTACTGAAGCGATGGGTGAGAAAAGTTTTTCCTAAGCCTTGAAACTGAGATTCCCTAAAGATCACAGCCCATATGTGATGAAACTGCAATCTATAGGCATTTGATAGACATCTGACTTTTTAATTAAAATATGGGATTCTATGATTCCGAGAGGAATGTGTTTTAAAATATTCATGAATTAGTAAAATAAATATTGAAGTGGGTAGCTTGCACAGAAGCCCTTGAATACAAGGAATTGTGATAACATTGAAGAGGAATTGCAAGCACAATGGGCAGGGTGAAAAGCACAAGCAGCAAAGCCTGCCCAGCTGATTGTGCTTGGCCTAACATGCAACAGAGGCACTTCCCAAGCTTGTCAGGTACACCAAGAAGCAGTAAGAGAGGAGAAGCCTCAGCACAGAATGGCAGGGTCAGATCATGGGAGGGTTGCTGCTTCTCCTGAAGGGGATAGGATGTGCCTGATCCAAGTATGGATGAGGAGAAGGGCTTCAAGAAAGAATAATGCCAAATGTTAGGCTAATCATGCAGGAGGAACAAGCATCTACCATGTACGAGCAAAACAAAACAAAGGAAATTTGACAGAGGATGAAAATACCCTGACATCTGAGTCTGATGTAAGAGCAACAAGCCACCTAATGATCTACTACCTAGTGCTATATACCTCTCCCCTACATTGTCTCCCCTGAGAAAAGGTACTCCCAAACTTCAGGCTGCCTTTGGGTCTGACATAGAAGCCCATGGAGAATTGCAGAGGTTATAGAAATAAAACATACAACTTAATATAATAAATCTTTTCTTTTTAAAATGTAATAAAAGTCAGCTGAACAAAACTGAACCAGAAGTTCCAGCACGTTACCTTAGCAACTCTGTAAGAAAAAAGAATCGAAGGTTATGAAATATCATTTAATATTTTGTAGAACTGCAGAACAGTTAATCTTACCACATTACATACTGAGCATGTATGAACATACATACTAACATGTAGGAAGAGCCTGATGTCTATATGCAATAAGTAATTAGTGAAAAACAGATGAAGTAAATTAGAGAAATATATTCACATTAAGAATACATGTATTTCTGGACTAATATTTACATATTGTTAAAAAAAGCTTCTAAATACAATAATGAACATATATAATCTATATAGCCTCTAAACCTGGCCAAAACAAGATACAGAAAGCCAACACAGAGGTACAGAGAAGAAAATGAAGGGAGAAATAATTCCTTGGCTAACCTGTGCCTGGCGTCTGGAGAGCAGAGGGCTGGCTATGAGAGAACTGCTTTAGCTCTCACACATGAGGTTACCTTTAAGGGAAGACATATGAAAAGGCCTGAGAACAAAAGCCCAATTATAAAAGCTGAAGGCATGATTGCCATTGTACAAATGAATTTAACTAATTTACCCCATTTATTCCACATAGCCCTTTTCTGAAACCTTTTAATATTGAGAGCGGCCCAGCTTAACTTGGGAAGTTCTGAGGACTTCTGTGAAAGTCTGGGAAGGTAAACAAGAGGTAGAGTTAACTGCAGGAACAGTCAGCCTAGTCCTCCTTTGGTTGTCTCCCTTTAACCCCAAAAGGTGTAAAGAGACCACTGCTGTACTACATTGCTTTTGCACTATTGCTTTCCCCTGTCTTAAATTTGTGGTGTTGGGTTGTGTTTCTGTGCATGTGATACAGGGTTGGATATTAAAGAATAAAACCTCCTGCCAGTAGACATCCTAATCTTTTTCATTCTAGGGGAAAAAGATGAGAGGTAGTTATCGGCAAGTACAGATGTTGTAGTAAAAAGTAACTACCAATAGTGTCACTCTGAATTTATTACCCTCTGCAGATTACAAAACCCTAATGGTTTCTCCTTGTGATGTCTCTGAAGGATTCTTTGGAAGCAGGCATCTGACAGACAGTTCCTATGGTAATGACTGTTACTGCCCTATATATAACATGACTTTTATGTGTGTGTAATTCTCCTCGATTATTCTAAAAAACTGAATGAGTCTAGGATAATTTTGTATATCACCTACTGTGAAAATTGCTTTGGTGGCAAGCAAAATCAACTACTTTGTGACCTACACTTCTTGATATTAGAGGTTATATGAAACTTACTGCACTCTCCTTTCTCCACAGTTATTGCTACTTCTTCCCCTCCATTTTTACTCTAAGATTACAGGGATGTGATTGCACAATACAGGCAGCACAGATGGCAGCTGAAGGTCTGTATCTGCCAGGTGTCTGTGTAACAGCTGAGTCAGTGAATGCAGCTGAGCACAGCTCACTTTCTGACATAGATGTTCAGTGCCATTTCTCTGAATTGTGGCCTTGCATAACCTTTGGAAGTACCTCTGGTAAATTTTAGATGATACTCAAGTACACAGTGCTTTGGCAGGCAGAAAGTCTTGCTGTGAATTCATTGGAAATGCTCATGAGACAGAAATACTTCCTGCATTTGCCACTGGGGATGCAAAGGATGGACTTCATGATGTAAAACGCTGGGAAAGTGTAGGGCCTATATAAATGTATCATCTATAAATATAAACAGTGTATAAATAAACACCTACACTCAAAGAAATTTAGCAGGAGATCTGCTCAGGTTTGCTGGCAGATTCCAGCAGAGAGAGGAAGATGAATCTTTACAGCCAAGGAGGAAGTCGTGTAGTCCTATGATAACTAGGAGAAGAGCTGGTTCTTGTAGTTTGGGAGGGCAGGATGGTGTCATTCTGAGCTCTGTAAAATTGCCTTCCTCTTGATAGGGCTCACATACATTCAACAGCTCTTTTCTGATAGTTGAGGTTCACAAATCGGGCGTCATGGGGAGAGAAGTGGTGTGACAGTATATGCACTGTCCTGCGACAGTACCACGGTGAGATGGCCTTTTCTGTAGATACTGTAGTCATATGCCAGTAGAGAGAGTGCAGATACAAGCTCTTCCAGCCTAATGCTGCTGGACCCCATGTGCAAACAGATGCAAGAGATGAGAGACTGGAAACCTTGACAGAAGGTTGCAAAGAAATTTGAGGAAGAAAAGAAACCACGTAATGGCTTATGTAAGAAGCGGTTTGGGAAAGAGGAGGAGGTTTGCACCTTATAGGTCCAAGAACTTCAAATATCTCAGGGAACAAAAGACGGTAGCAAATACAAGAGGGAGTTCTGGGCATGGTGCCTACTGTGATTGGCACATTAAGGGACCAGAAATGGAGCCAAAACCTTGTCTGAGATGGCATTGTGCTTCTCCAGTAGTTTTATAGGCAATATTATTTCATTGTCTGCATGAAATATTACGGCTGATTACAATGCTGTAGATCCAAACAGACTGGGGAAATTTGTGGAGGAATATTGTTCCCTTGAGTAACTTCACAAGATCAGCTTACAGAAAGGGGTGAGTGGTGGGGAGTGGGAGAAAAAACACATATGGGAAAGAAGAACTGAAAATTCTCAGATTGTTCCACCAACTGTCATAGCTGTCGGGAAGGTGGTTTGTGCATAAAAGAATTGCAAGGTCCCAAGCATGCCAGCAGTGCTGAACACTATTTGTAGTGAGATATGGAGTCTAGTTCATCCATTACCAGCGCTGTGAAGAACTGGGCTATGGAGTCTAACAGTGGAGAATTTCATGCCTAGATCCAAGCCTATGAGAGTGAAACACTGGTGCTTGTTGCTCCATATGAAAGATGCATCTTCTGTGGAAGCTCACTTCTTTTCTTTTGTTAAAGGAGAAAATAAAAAAAATTCATAAAGAGTAAAATAAATGCTTCATAATATGTCTGTGGACGTAGTTTCATTTTACTTCAGCTGTGGCATGGAAGACCATGAAATATCTTAACCTGGCGTTTCATTAAACCACACCATCTTTAAACATATTTCAAGGAAAGTAAAGAGTTCGGAGTATTAAAAACATATACAAAGATTTTGCAAGTAATGCATATTTGAAGGTTCAAGCAATCATCCAAGGCCACAGCACTTGAAGAAGTGAGGGACGGTTAAATTACTATGATCTTAAAAATAATTACTGTAATACTTTGGAGAATACATTTGCCATAACAAATATAGAACATATTTTCTAATTTCTATTATGGTTATCAAGGTCATTCAGTGACAGAATGCAAAATCTTTTATTTTTCTCATTCAGATACTGTCAGGTGCATAAATTCTATAGCTAATGTAGAAAGGCATTTAAAAATCGGAATTCATTAATGAAGAAATTACGTCTTTTGCCAATATCACAGAATAATTTTTATCTTGTGAACAGAGTTTAACAATACACAGGCTCAGGCTGGCTTTATTCCACTAATACATGCCATTTCCAAAAGTGTTTTGCCTATATATTAAACGCAGTGCACACACAAGTACCCTAGCATTCCTTGAAAATGAATTTCAAATCCACATTTCTTGTAAGTGCTTTGGGGCAAGAACCATCCTTTGTTATCAAACAATACAAATGGGATCTTGGCCCATAATTGGGGCTCCTAAGCACTGTGAATTCTTTTGCCAATGTCTCACATTCTCTTTCTCCCTCTCTTTGTCCCTCTGCAGATTATGCCAGTGTTTACAAAGGTTGGGATCCCTTGCATCCTCATCAGTTTTTACATTTGCCGAAGAATCAGATTCAGTTTAGCCTAGCATTCTTCACAAAGATAAAAGGGTGACAAATCCTGACACATTTGTGCTTTTGAAAAGTAGAAAAGCTGATTTCATGCGTAAACCCTATCCTAAAGCTGTCTCCAAGGTGAAAGTGTACCAGTCTTGGTATAAAAAGTGGAAGGAGACAGATATTTAAACTATATACAGTGATGTGCTTGAGCACTTTCTTATACTATAATCAGAAAATGCTGTTATAGACTTATTTTATTTATTTTTTTTATTTATTTATGATCAAAAAGCACCTAAGACACCTCATTTGTTTCATAGGTATTAGCCAATCTTCTTCACATGTATGGGCTTCAATCAGTATTATTTAAAAATATAGTACTGGGCGAGAAGATGTATTACTGAATGCTTATTTTACAGTCGTGTTACCTGAACAAACATAAATGTGAGTCATGCATTAATCATTGAATTACTAGACTTTAATGGTCTATTTATGCATGACAGATCAGTATGTTCTATCATAAATAAATGAGTGAATTTACTAAAGTATTGATAATTCTTTGTGATTTTATTCCATGAAAGTGATTTAGTAAAACTAGAAAGAAATGTGAAATTATTTAAGACACACAAAGAGCCAGAATGGGTGATACTGCCAAATTAGAAGTCTCTTTCTAAGGTCTGCTACTTTAGCCTGTAGTTAAAATGAGCTTTGCCACTGAAAGAGCATTGTGACCATAATGCTTCTCCCCCAAACAGGAGTGGTGTAGCAACAACTATTCAGTCACAGGTTCTTAGTTTGTTTGTATTATATAAAGCCAGTAGAAACCATTGCAATTCTCTAGCTGGACCTCCCACATAACATAGATCCAAGAATTTTGTGGACCTAATTCCTTCTGGAATTAGAGTGTATGTCTGAGAAAATGTGCTATTCTTGATTACAACATTTCCAGAGACAAAAAACTACCAAAGCTCTGATTTTGATGTTTCAATGATTTTCATAACAATTTAAAAAATGAGACCTTTAATCTAAATTTATGTAGCCTTTAATTTCAGCAACTGAGTCATTACACATTGAATTGCCCAATCCAAGTTGATAAAACTTGATCTTTCTTTAGTAAAAACCTTATAAGACTTGGACAAATCATTCTTTAACTTCCCTTCTGGGTTTGTCTTCAGACAGAACTTAGCGTGCAGAAAGCATAAGAATTCAGTGCTTGAGCTAGTTAGCTCTAGTTTGCCAGGCACATCCATCTGATGAATGCTAAGTAGCTAAGACACAAACTACCTCACCTTTGATGTAATATACATGAGAGTTTTTTATTTCACTTTGAAATGAAACAAATTCCCTCTAAAAAAGGTTTACCCACCAGCAAGGAAAAAAGTGATGTGCACCCTCTCTCTTTACTTAATACTTTTGTACTTCCGCATGCAGATCACATGAGACCACAGTTATCATTGGCATATATGCTTTGGGACAGGCTAAACCTTATATTTTCAGAAATATTCAGTATGTTTATACTTCCATCTGGTCTGGTCAGGAAGCAGAACTGTATGATTTGAGTTATAGTCTGCACTGCACATAAGCTATAGCTGTAGTTAGGATTGTTCCTAAAGCTTATGTATTGGCTTTAAATGAATTGGGATGTGTGTGTAGGGGTGTGTGGATAAAAAAGTTGTCAAGGAAGGAAAAAAGTTGATGCCAAAATCTTTTTCAACAAGAAGTTCATTATTAATAGCAAGACGTCAATGGAAGCCTCACCTTCAAGGAAATCACTATTAAAGGCTGGAAAAGGAGTTAAAGAGATATACGTACAGCAGAATGTCGAGAGAATCTTGCTATTATTTTCTCTAGTGGGACTTGTTACACAGTATTAGTAGTCTGGATATGAATTTGGATGGTAGAACCACTGACAGGCATATGACTGCATGGAATTGCAAGATCATGAGCACAGCTCAGAGTCCCACATTGAAATCCTGTATTCTGCTGCTAAAGAGCAGACAGAGAAAATAAGGACCACTCACAAAGAAGCAGATCTCTAGAAAGATCCAACAAGTCATTTTTTTATATACTGATTTGGACAGCTGGTGTTACCAACATGATCATAGTATTTCAGAAATAAAAGCAACATGGAAATGGACCAGATATGAGCAGTGCTGGATATGTAGTTCCTGAGGAAGGCATTCTTAAGGTAGAAAATACATGACAGTGATTTTGAAGCATTTAGCTACAAATATAAATTACATCAGTAGCTTGATGTAACTGCCTGATCCAAATTCAAGGCATCCCTCTTAGAAAAAGCCATGAAATTGAGAGCCCAAAGAGCTGTTAGTACTACAGGTTGAGCTTGAGTACAGTGTTACAGAGGAAAATCTCATCTTAATTTCTGCCATATCCTCCAAGTTATTAACAACATCACAGATTTCTGATTCAGGGCCTCCCAATGAGAAAATTCCTGTCAGCTTCCTATGACAAAACCAGGCCATATAAAACCACGTGTTGTTTGCTTGAACCCCATTACCAAACAATGCAGATAACGCGATATCTGGTTTCTCCACAGACACTTCTGCCCGAGACACCTTTAGGATGGCCTAGCCACAGGACTATCCCTGCAGTGGTAGGGCAGTTCTGAGCAGAAATGTCCTTCCCTTCTGCAGAAATGGGGCCAGTGCACATACTGGTGTGCAAGGAGCATGGGTCAGGGATGTAAATGTGTGCACACATACTGGGGAGCAGGGTCAAGAAACCCAAGCTCATCCTCCCTTCTGAGTCTTCTAATCATGATGGCCAAAGTCAGATCCAGTCATCCTTTGTCTCTACCTGAGCCTATGACTTTTGTATTCCTCGCTGTTTTAACAAGAGATGGAAGAGGTCTCCCAGTCAGAAAAGCCAAAGTCCCAATATCTGTCTTTCAATTTCTTTTGTTTTTGTATTTTTAATTTTATGTAGGTTTAATTCTTGTTAGTTTGCTCTGATTTCTCTTCTCTGATCTGTATCCATTACCCTTAACTTTTCCTCCATTTGTTTTATATGAAGTATGAATTTGCTTATCAATTATTTTTACAGCTGCTTTCACTTTACTGTATTCTAGGTTTGTTTCATAATTAGTCTTCTTTCCTTGTTATGCTAATGTTTGGGGAGATATCTATTAAAATGTTCTTAAGCAGCTTACAATTACTGGTCACATTTTTTTATTCATGTTCTTCTCACATTTTATTTGATTTACTTCTTTCCAGATTGGATTTTATTCTGTTCAGCTATCAAATTTCCTCACAATCCCTTGCACCCAGGCAACCACTAATGCTTAGTTCTGCAAATAATTCCCCTTTACCTCCTCACCATGAGGTCCAAGATGGAAATCTACATGGTAAAGACAATAGTCTGAATAAAGACATCATCACCTAGGATTTCTAGGCAATCCACTAATGTTTCGATTTTGGAAACATGAGAGTTGTTTTAGGGGAGCCCTCTGAGGGTAGCAGAGGTTGGCCGGTCCCGGCTTATGCCAGACTGCCATTCGCCTTTCAGTCTTTAAATAAGCAATAACCATTGTTTTTAACATCCCAGTCATGTGAATTTCCTTTCAGGTCTGAATAATACCAATGAGATTGATTTTAAGTTTATAATTGAGCTATTCCATTTCCAGCCCCTTTCTTCTTTTTTTTTTTCAGCTGGGCTTCTAGCAGTGATGCCTTGGCAATTCCATAATTTTTTCTCTTCTTGCTCTTGGATGCCTTGATTAAGTCTGTTCTCAACATCTCGGTTTTTTTGTTCTGTGTAAGTGCTCATTTGTTTCCTCTTCCACTCTGTCCTGTAAGTGCAGCACCTCCTCCGACTTCTGTAGCTGGCCCATCTGCTAGAAGACTAAATCACAATGAGATTATGTTGTTTGCTTTAATTCATTGATGAATTTTGTCTTGACTTCTTTATTCAGAACCTTGAGTGAACAATTTTGGATGTCCAATATCTCTTCTTTGAGCCAGAGACCTATCTTGTACTCTTCTTGTACTTTATTTTCAGAGCACTGTCTTTAGCAAATTATTTGGAAAACGTTTAAATTCCCAAATCAAGGCTATATCAAGAGCATTTAAAAATTAAAATAAAAAAATCTTCCTACGTATTGTCATTCTTTTAACCCTGTGAGTTTCCCTCATGTTTTTCCTGATTAGGATTTCTCTTATCAGATACTCAAAAAAAGTAAGAGGTTGAAGGGTAATATGATGTTAACACATTTATAATATATTAACTACAACATTTGTGTCTGTCCTGGTTTTGCTGGGACAGAGGTTTCTTCCCTCCTAGGAGCTAGTGAGAGTTTTCTTTTGGGTTTGTGCTGGGACTGATAACATGCCAATATTTACTTTTGTCAAGGTTTTGTTTCTTAGTCTTTCACCAGCACCTGTGGTTATAGTTTCTTTTTTCTTCTCTCTGCATAAGAGAATGGAGGGGAGTGAAAGCGTGGGATTCTCTGGGACAGGTGACACAGGACAGCGTCTCAGACAGATGGCTGCATAGGTTTTGGAAGAAATGAAAAGTAAAATGTTGCTGTGCAAACTAATTCACTGTTTTGTTATAGTTTTTCCAGAATTGTAGTCAGCTATAAATTAGTTAGAAGAATTTTTTCTTCAATAACAATTTTCAGCATGAAGCTTGATGTTCAAGTTGAAATATCACACTGCTACTGATATTCGAGGAGAAACAGAAAAGGATTGGAGGAAGAAATAGCAGAGACATTTTTAGCTAAATCTGTTCTGGTTTATATTATATATTATGTAATTATGTACTTGGGTCTTGTGGCAGTCATATGTTTAATGTAAATTGATGCAATAATGAATAGATTTTACAGTACTCTAAATTTGGTTGATATCTGTATATCTCTATCTAAATTTGGTAATTCCGCATCGTAAAAATATATTTTTATTGACTGTGCTGCACAATTAATCTTAGATACTTTAATTACAGTTTATCTTAGTTACTAATTTCAAGAAGGGTTACCTCTTGCAGTCTTAGATATCTCTATTTTTTCATGCTAAATTTGAGATTTCTTTAAAATGGGACCGATTTTCAGAGGTAGAGGTACTCACCTGTTTTCTATAGGGCACATATTTCAACAGTTTCTTGTTCCAGTGTCCAAGCATAGAGACACTCAAAATTTTCAGTTGTTTTTGAAAAATCTTGATGATGCCATTTTTTTCATATTTTAAAGCACACAAAAATTTCTGAGCTGAGGTACAACAAACTGTAGAGGGTGAGATCATGAAATTGGATATATCAGAAACTTATAAGTGAAATCTCAGTATTTTGGAAGTGTTGAGTGGGGTGAGGTTAAAAAACTGTGTCCTGTAATTATCAGATTAGCTTCCTGGTGAATGTGTTGCAGAAATTGCTTCTTTTTTTCATATGAATGATTTTTATTTTTTTTTTAATCCGGATTCTGTGAGTTTATATTAGAAGGGGCTGAACATGCCATTCTCTGTAAATCATTGAAGCACCTGAGTAATTCCACTTACATTAACAATACTGTTCTTCAGTATCTGCTTAGAGTTACATACATGCTTAAGTACTCTGTTAGGACTTAAATGACGTGGTTCTGGATAGCCTGGTCTTGTTATTGCTATTGTCACTAAATATAGATAAAATGAAAGTACAAAGCCCTATCCTTATTACCCGTGTTGCTCTACTCCTATTTGTTTCAGAATAATAAAGTTTTCCTCTTAGAAAAATTATTTACTTTATTCCCGTACCAACATCACAGTACACTCTATTAGCTCTTGATTTAAAATTTTCCTGCATACTCTCTGAAAATGCAAACGAAGTGCATGCTATCTATTTTTTCCCCTAATTATGTATAACCTGAAAAAAATTCATAAGGTGAATCATGACCTTTCATTCCTGAGGCAATATTGTCTACCCTTCATCAAGCTGTGCTTTTCTAAATGGTACCCATTTAATGTCCAAAAATGCTTCTTAAGATCCCCTCCTCCCAGAAGGCATCCAAACTAAATGGTCTATAATTTCCTGAAGTGTTCCCAGAGTCTGTCTTCAATAATGACATTATGTAGGCCATTTTCTAGTCATCAGAACTTTTTCCAAATAGAATGACTCTGTAAAATGTCAGCAAAACTTGCAATAATGACACCTGTATTTTTTAAAGAAATAGTTAATATTGGTAACTGTTTATTAGTGGAATGCTCTTATTAAATGTCAATATATTATTAGGCATTTATTATAGATGAATTATTAGTTTCCCTTTCCCGAAACCAAATCCACTGTCTGTGTTTCATCTAGAAAAGACTTACTTGAGTTATTTACCATGAAACATATTTGCATTTTGTACATGGTTGCATATAGTTATCTTTAGTAAATATCCTTAAAATGTGGTGGTGGGTTCTTTAATACATTATCTTTTAAACTGAAAGACAGTGTTCACGGAACAGATTGGAAAAGAAAACTAGCAGATAGTTAAAGAGATATCCTTGCTATTTAATATATAATTAATTTCATTTAAACTGCTTCAAAACAAAGATAAAAAATAACCAGAAAAAAAGTAGATGCAGGACTCGTATAACAATTCTGCATAAAAAGATGAGTATTAGAAATGCTTCTAGGACACTTGTAGGTGTCATGGCCTGTATGCTGTGGCTACTCAGGGCAAAAGCCAATAGCTTGGTAACACAAACCCTGAAGTGTCATATTCCTTTTAAAATATATTAAGTTTAGTAGTAGTAGTACTATCACTGATATTTTTCTGTACTGGAGCATATGCAGCTACAAGGGTTTAAACCTAACTGTTTTATGTCCATATAATTAAACAGTGGTTACTGCCCCACAGAACCTACATTTGAATTATTGGAAGTGAAAAAAATCTGGATACTCCAAAAAGAGGACATGATAACAGATGTCAGTCACTAGCAGTCACTCTGAAACTTTTATAGAGGGCTCCTCCTTAAGTCAATGTTAACTGACCATGTCCTGTCTGCACCAAATGCAAGGTAAAATCTGTAATGTGAAACTGCTTTGCATGAAAATAAAGCTATATGCACACACGGTCAATTACTGTAGCTCAGTTGATGCTCAATGCTTTGCTAAGAGGTGGTACAGCAAGATATCTAAGCCTTGTGGTTTGGTTAGTAATTTTTGCGAGGTTTTTGGTGGTTTGTTCAATATATTGCTCCAGCGCTTCATTTGCAATACAAATTTTTCATTTTAAATAATTCATACTTAATTACAGTAGTTGTCAGTTTATGTGGTCCTTTTCATTCTTGAAATGCTTTAGAAGCATTAATTCCCACAAAGTTTTGAGAAGCAATTAAGTATTAATGTTCCATTTTTACAAACAAAAAACAGAAAATACAGAGGTTGGGCAAACATTTCTGAATATCAACTGTAAAATTAAGCACTGACTAGATAGAGATATGATCTAATTTTCAGAGGCACTGAAGACATTTGCATATTCAGAATGGAAACTTTTGTCCTAGTAGTTAAATTCATAAAGAATCTTGGATACCATTATACTGAGCATTACAAGCTTTTAACCACCCAGGATCAAGACATGGGAGCAGTTTATTAACTTAGAATAATGTTTACAACAGGTGAGCACAAAGCTGCCTCAGCTAAAACAAAGGGAAGCCTGATTTCCAGCTTCCAATTCCAGCTGTATAAATAACCCTTTACAAACTTCCCTCCACGTGGGCTGAAGAATTCGGCATCTTTTCCTGACATCAGCTGCTCAAGTAATTTTTAGAGAAAAAGAAGATTGAGAGAACTGGAGACTGTCAGTGTGATCATAAAATCTATTGCCTAGAGCACTCACAAGAGTGGGGAAATTTTAGGACTGTTATTTAACAGCTTCAACAACCAAAGAAGAATGTGTGTCCCAAGAAGAGATTTCAGCCAAACAGTGAAGCTGTGCTCCTGGGAGCAATGGATTTGACCTTGGTTTTTCTCTTAGCCTGAGGAGAGAACTGAACCTAGGGGAAATGCTCTGATCGCCAGAGTATGGTACAAAAAGCAGGTCAATAGATGCCTTTATTTTTAATAAAATAGATGACTAACACTTAGTTTCACACAAAGTCAGTCTCCTAGATACACATTTCACATCCTCTGAGTACAGCAACTCTTTCAGGCTTCTCAAGAGACACAGGTAGGATGTGCCCCATTTCTCGATATGAACAAAGGACTGGTTATGAGATGGGTGTTCTGCTGCTGAGCATTTGTGAACATGTATGGAAAAAGATGTTTAAGCAGTGGGAATTTTAACTTGATAGTATCTCTGGACTATGAGACAAAGTTGCAGCTTTGAAGATTTTGACAGGAGTAGTATTCAGACTGCTATAAACATATGTTCTAAGGTTATATCCATAATGATATATAGGGTTCACCTTGAAGTTATTCTCAAACAGTTTTTCTCCATGAGCCAATGTTTCCTGTTTGCATCATATTTCTACAGGTGGTTTGGTGTAAACCAAAGCTGTTTGCATTGCATTTCTATTTCATGAGCATGGAGGTAAGACTTATCCCAAGTTTCCTTACGGGACACTGTCATGAATCATTTGGCAGCCTTGTCTCTTTTCTAGGTGGCCTTCCATTTAAGAATAAAGAAAGGAAGGAGGTACAGAAAGAGTCAGAAGGAGAGAACAGCAATTTGATGCTTTCCTCGTAAGAGTATACAAGCATCTTCCAATGTGAATTTCTGAGAAAGTGCAGAAAGACGGGGCATAGTGAGTAATGTCAGAGTGAGCTTCGCACCCTGAAGCACAGCAGAGTTTCCAGTACTGAGGCAAATGGCTGATGATCGTGTTTAAGTATGCAGAGTTCCTAAAAATCTGTGGATACGGGATTGAAGGTGACTGTGAAATTGACCCTAGTGTAGGTATGACTGGAGTGATTTATCCAGAGCTACAGAGGGGAGTTGAGGTCAAAGCTAAAATCAGATGTTAGTATTTCTAGCTTCCTCTATCTGTAGCCCAGATCACTGCATCTCACCTCTCCAAAAAGTTACATCAAAACAAAAAAAGCTCAGTGTTGCATTCAGTGTTTAAGAAAAAGTAAATAACAATGAAAAATGAGGATGTGCAAATTGTTAAGAGCCATTTATATACATACTATTAGCAAAGGATTACATGCATCGATGAATCAGCGGTTTTAATCAGATGAAAATACTTTTGAGCACAGTTCCAGTATGATGAATATGCTAGAGTTGTAGATCACCAGGAAGAAGATTAATATTCTGTGTATAATTATACACATTTCTTCTCAATTCTTTTTTTGAAGACAGACAGCAAATAGGATTTAAAGCAACAGTAGTTCACTTCACATGAGCACAAAGAAAGGAAGCATGCAACTGCCTGCCCCCACTTACCAGCTTCCAGCATCTCTCTAGAAAACATTTTCTGCTTTATTTCCCATTTACTCCCATCTTACTCCCCTGAGCCTGCTCTCATGGCCCCATTCAACATTTTCTTCTATCCTTTTTCAGGCTCCTGGCCTGTGGCAGCAAATGCAGAAGTGCACTACTGGGTAGTTACCCCTTGCTGGCAGGGATCCTACACTGTCCTTGAGATGAGATGTCTCACTGCAGCTGTGTGGTGAGCCGTGGAGGGTTCTGTGGGTCCACTTGTAATGAGGCCTTCAGTGGATGAGTATGTTGAATATTTCATTTTCAGCCCTTCTGATATGTTTGTGTTCAGACTCTCTGATGCCTCCCTCTTTCTTCAGTGGGTGGCATTGTACCTTTTTCTTTTACGTAACTACGAACTGTCCATCTTTAGCAATTGCTTGAAGCATCTCTCAGAATTTTCTCTGGCTCACCTGCACACTAGCTGACCTGAACAGACAATGATTTCTGCATAGATGTAGCTGTTTTCAAATATGTGGTCTCTTCTGACCAATTTCCATTTGGAAAGAAGCATATGAGCCTCCTACTGGGATGAGATGTTGTGTTGTCCCTATTTCAGACATTTGACACCATTAAGTTTAAACTTTTGTGCTGTGTTTTTTTGCACAGCGCCACAGGGCATCTGAGAAGGAGTATGAAGTGCAGTTTGGGCCAAGCTCATGGTCTTGGAGGACAGGGTGAAGTTGGGCTTCTGTAGACCATCCGACTATCTGTAATACTCTGCAGGTTGGGTGCTCTGAAATTTCCCACTTGCTTTCAGTAGAAAAGCTCAAAGTACACCCTGAGGGACAGTTAGCAGCTTGGCAGCATAGAGGGAGAGTGAGGACACCCCCTGAGATGCTGGTGCAAGATAACATAGATGTAATTGTTTCTGCATCTGTGGGTCAATGGTCATTAATTTGCATTCATTGACTGCTTGATACTGTCAAAGGTCTACAGCATACCAATCTCAGTAATGTAAGAACAGCAGCCAGTCCTATTTCAAAGAACTAATTGGATGACTCATCCTAAACATCAATTAGCACGATCAGGTCCTTAGTGATGATTTTTGAAGCATTATTGTTAATTTTCTTGTTGGATTTTTTATAGCTGTCATCTGTTGCTATCAGACAGTGTTAATGCGATACACAGTGTGCTCTCTTTGTAGGAGCAAAATGAGAAAAACATTTCCGTACTGCACACTGATAGCTACTAATTATCTTTGCTGGGGAGAACTCCATTCTGTGTTGAAGAATTATTTAAATACATAAAGTGGCAGAAAATCACGGTAGGTAAATTTGAAATAAACTCCACAGTTTCTAATAAAAAACCTGGCTTTTGTTGGAGCTGTACAGGTCACCGGACTGTAGGTGTTTGCCACAGTGCATCCTTTGCACACCAGTCATCCAGATGAGGAACTTTCTCAGAGGACAGCCCAACTCCCTCCAGCTCTGGAGGTACAACAGAAATGGGGTACACACCAGTTCCCAGTTCAGGAAGACTCTTTCCTTACTGTTTGCTGAAGAATATAAATAGGTTAGATCCCTGCTGCAACTGTAGTGGGGGATCAAGATAGCTCAGCCACAAAGCATCCCTACTGATGGCAGCATTTTTTCAGAAGGGAAAATTGATCCAAGCTGACAGCTGTGCTGGAATGGCTAGACTGCATCTAAGTCATTTAAGGCCAGTTCGGATATCTTGCCCTGCACTGCAGCCCAGACACAGCATAGAGCAGTTCCTGTGCAAAGAAGGCACACTTAACTAAACAGTTATTGTGTTATTTTGTTCTTGCAGAAGGACATTAAGACAGTTTGGTTTAGAAGTTAGAAAGAATAAGAACAAGTACAAATAAAGGAATATACTCTGAACACAGACAGGGTCTTTGCTCTTGCAGTGCAACAGGGCTGTAAAATGGCCCTGAAGACAATAGCTGAAATTGCTTCAGATACCCCAAAAATACTACTCAGGCCACCTTGCGACAGAACAAGCTGCAGATCTTGCTGGCTCACTCTGAGAGCACAGAGGGACTGTGACCTGCTGAGCAGCAGCCCGCACTGAGGAGTTCAGCCAGCTCTTTCTTTCGTGGCCAGCTCATCAGGTAGTCACAACCTGGAATGCAGGTCACTAATATCTACAGATATTCAAATGTAGCCATCAGTGCCCGGAAGTGGCAGCGTCCAATGCTCATGGGTACTCAACATTAAGTGAATTGAGAGTTTCGCTTTATTTTTTGCTGGTAATGGTCTACTTTATAGAAAATACACCTGCATGTGGCACTCTTGTTAGTACTTCCAGCAGTGAGACAAAGAAAGGAGTACATCTGGAGAGTGAGCTGCCCAGGGTCACCATAATAAATCTGTGGTTTGTGGAGGTCTGCACATCCTCTGTCCCTAGGTACCTGTAGCTTGGACAAATTAAGGGGTTGGTATCCTTTTCTATTATCACCAACTTAATTATCAGAATTAATAAAAATGCTTTAGGATTTTTTTTTACTCTCTTCCTCCAGTACATTTATATCCACTGTCTGAAGCAATGACTATACCAGTCTTTTGCTTTACCCCTAGACTTAGAGAAAGTTTCATGAAGACAGATAGAAAGGTCTGGGATTCGTCACAAAGGAGCAGGATCCTGATGCCCTTGGTGTTTTTTTAATATGTATACATGCATAGAAAGAATGAACCTACCAGCACCTGCTTGTCTACTCTTACCTTTCCTCTTGCACCAGATTTTGCCTCAAAAACAAGTGTGATGGCATGGAATAATTTCATTTTAAGACTATGGTCATCTGTTTCTCGCCATCAGCTGATGAGGGCAGAAGAGGTGGGAGCTCCAGGGACACCTTATAGCAGTCTTGCAATACATGAAGGAGGCCTACAAGAAAGCTGGGGAGGGACTTTTTACAAGAGCATGTAGCGATAGGACGAGGTGAAATGGTTTCAAACTGAAAGAGAGCAGATTTAGACTAGATACTGGGAAGAAATTCTTTACACTGAGAGTAGTGGGACACTGGCACAGGTTGCCCAGAGAAGCTGTGGATGTCCCCTCCTTGGAAGTGTTCAAGGCCAAGGTTAGACAGGGCTTTGGGTAACCTGGTCTAGTAGGAGGAGTCCCTGCCCATGTCATGGGGGTTGGAACTAGAAGACCTCTAAGGTCCTTTCCAACACAAACCACTCAATGATTGTATGACTCTATGATTCTATCTAATGCTTATCTGAGCATAGGTGGTGTATTTCTAGCACTTCTATACAGTGCCCCACCTTAAACAGGAGGGATGGAAAGTTCTACCATCCAAATTCACTTGTAGGTGAAGACACCTTTCTAGAACATGAGAGGTGCACCTGTCACCTTGCTCACACCAAAGGGGGATGTTCAGCCCACATAGCCCATTAAGCACTCTCTCTGCTAGACAGCTTGGTTGTATGGAATAGCAATGAAGTGCTTAATTCATTGTGAGGGTTTTGAGATGAAGCAGTTTCCTTCTGATCTGACAGATCAGAAATAGGTGCCTAAGCACTGAAGAACAGGGTCATTCTGTACTGTCTAGTTTGGGCATCTCTCTCTTACCATCTGTTACAAATCCCATTTTGAGATGAGTTTAGCCCAAAAGGTGCTTTAAAGCTTGGCACTGCAAAAGCTACATATCTGTGGTTTTAGCTTCTAAGCCAAAATCCTCCTTTTTCATTGCCTAAATATGCTTAGCGCCTCTAAAAATCAGGTCACGTACTAACTTCTTATATATGAATATGGCATCTGCAGCCTTTACCAACAACAAGTTTCTATTTTCTTCCATCTCATTGATAAAGATATTGAATAGCACTGAACTAAGAATAGATCTATGTGGAACCCCGTTATATAATGATGCCCTCTGTGCAATTACTTTTTAGCTGTATCAGCCTTTTCATGCCAGTTAAAATATGCTACGCGTATTGTACGTTGTGTCACTTTTAACCAGAAGGTCAGAAAATAAGGTAAAATATCTCAGCTGAGTTATATTAAGCAACTTCCTTTAGCAACAGAACCTTTTCATTTCATCAAAAGATGTAATCAGTTCTATCACTAATTTTCCATGAAAACTCATTCACTGAAATGGATTATGCTATCGTCTTTATAAACTTACTGATTAGATCCCATTCTATTCTCTATCCTAGTATTTTGTCTGGAATGAATATAAGGTTACTAGATTTTTACTTACTTTGGTAACGTTGTTTAGGCATTTTTTAAAAATACCAATGTTTTCCAGACCACTGAAACTTTGACAGCATTACAGTATTTTTAAAAGATTGTTCCATGAGCAGTAGAAAGAATTAAACCTCATTTTATTTGAAGTTATATCTTCCACCCACTTGCTGCTGTCATCCCAGCTCTCTCCATATCTTCCAAATCTTTCCCAACACAGTTCTGGCATGTCATCACCTCTGTGTCTCTAGCTCCCCTCCATCACATCACCTAGCTCACCACACCACTGCTGTGCACTCCTTCCAGTGTCTGATCTCTGGTACTGCTGTCCCTGCCCCAGCTCCCTTCCATCTCCTGTATGTCCAGTGCAACAAAAACTCCATGTTCTCCATGCTCTCTGCGTTCTTCTTTCCATGTTCTCTACCTCCATATCTTGCCCTGCCAGCTGGGGAAGAGCCAGCACATCTGGCACAGACAAGGCTAGCACATGTGTGATCGCTGACTGAGTCGGCTGCTGCTGAGTATAACGGACAATGACTTCTCCTCTGTGGCATGAATGGTGTTTCTCTTCTACCCAGACAGTATTTTTTTTTCCAATTACATGTGGAGGAAATTAATTCTCTTTGCTACTTCTATGCCTCTGCTAAATGTGACTGCAACTAACCCAAAGGGTGAAAATTATTTGGGGGTTGGGAAGGAAATGAGAACTAATGGTCAGCTGAAGGAACAGCCACACAAACCACATTATTTGTTGAGCCACACACATAAATCAACCTTAGAATGCTTCTTTGGCAAATTGGTTTAAAATTCTGGGGTGCATATTATGCCATCCTTCAGATCTGAAAATGGTTTAATGTCAGTGTTTACTGTAAACATCCCCCATCACTGGGAAAATAGGAGGTACTTTTTATCAGAGGTATTACTCAGTTTCTTTCCAGTTGCCAGAGAGAAAAATTTCTATTATGCATTGATATGAATTAATAATATGATTTTACAATAATGGGTCTAATAAAAACCTCAAATGCAAAAGAGAAAACTGTAGCACGTACACTTCATAACACAACCCTGAGACAAAGAGGGTCAGTATTAGTTCAGAGGCTTTTGCTGGAGACCTGTGAAAAGCACAAGCTATAACTTGTACTGCCGAAGAATGCTCTTGTTAACTTGACTCATGTGAAACCCCTTCAGTTTGCCAGTATTGTGCCCTGCACTGCCCCAGACTAGGAAAGTGCACTTCACTTAATATACATATAAAAATACTAAACAACATAAATTCTCCAGCAAGAGCTTGAAGCAGTATCTGTGCTACAATCACATATCACATTAACATTTGATGTTATTACTGCTTCACAGGTGCAACAATCCTTGGTCCTTGCCCCTGTGGGAGAGCAGTGGTTGACTTCTATTTCTTTTTTTAACTGTTTACATTTTTACTTCAATCATAGTTTGTCTTATCTCTCCCTCTGCAGGAGGGCAATCATCAGTGAGATTTGCCGCGAATACATTGTGGCTGATGTATCTAATGGAACCTGCACTTATAGCCAGACCTGTCAATAACCCTAGCACCATTACAGTAGATAGCTTTTCACAAGATTGGCTTCTTCTTGCAAAGATTATTCAGTACCATACGCGCAAACAACAGCAGCCATTATTGCCCTTTATTTCCCACCTCTCCTTTCCTTAGACTAGCACATCTCTTTATTATTATTTGACAGCAATGAAGAATAGCCCAATCTTTGCCATCATTTGGTAACAACAATTCTTAGCACTTTTCATGTTCAAAGGGCTTTGCAGTCATTATCTAATTAATTTTCACAACAGCTCTATGAGGCCGATAAGAAAGGTTTAGCCTCATTTTATAGATGGGGAAACTGAAGCTGTGAGTTTAGCAGCTTGATTTTCAAAGGTGCTGTGCATTCTTGGCTCCCATTGAAGTTAATGAGAGCGCAGAGGGAGAAACGTATCTGAAAATAAAGGAGCTTGTGCAAGCTTGCAGAGGAGGTTACTGTCAGCATGCACTGGGCATTCCTTGGTCCCAAACCTGTGCTCAGGCAGTTTGGTCAGACCTCCCTCAGATCCCGGTTGTCAGTGGCAAGCTGGGCATTGCACCTTGGATATTCCCAGCTAGCTTTTCATTTAAATGTTTCAGTGTCACAGGGGAATATTTCAGAAAATCTGCACTTGAAGTTTCCCCCCAGGGAGGGGTTTATCTGGTCTGTCCTCACTCTTGAAAAATGTCTTTAACCTGTTAAAAGATGTCACTGTGCAATGCAAGCAGTAGGTTTCACATATATTCATTCACTTGCAGTTTTACGGCTACATTTTACAGAAATTGCACTTATTTTGAAATACTCCCTCAGCACTAAGGACCATAGACAGAATGCATTCACTAATGCTTCTCTAATTCATGGAGGTGGCTGCTTTACCAGTCACTATCAGATCCTTAATCAGTGGAGTTGTAAAGCTTGTAGATATTCAGTAAAAGTGCTTAATAAAAATCATTTAATTCTAAATTACAAGAGTGCACTTAACCCTAAAGATATTAAAACTGATTGTTTGACGCACTGCACTGAGTGGTAGAAATTTAAAAATAAAAGCTTTCCTTACTTGCATCAAAGCGAATAAATCTTCTAGCCTTCATATCCTAGTGTCATCATATTATGCTGTGATAAACTAATCCATTTTAGAGTTTTAAGCTGTAAATACGAAGTACTTCAACCTGACTAGTGACAACAGGATGAACTGATTTTTGAAGAAAAGATCCAGCATTATGACTGGCTTTCCCATTATATGGTTCTCGAAGGCCACCTGTCTCTGTCAGTGTACTTTCTGTCATGGATTTATAAATCTATCCTACAGGATTTATAAATGGTGCAATATAGTGGAGTGCTGTAGCGGTTGTTAGATACTTTTTGTAATAAATTATAAAACATCTGTGTCTCCCCTTGGTAAAACATACCACAGAACATTAATATTCACTCCTATATGCATGGATCAGTGCCCCCCAGACACGTGGGCATTCACATGTGCGCACACACACAGACACACCCCCTATCGAGGTGGTCACCTTCTTTTCACTCCCCTTCCACCAGTAAACATTCAGAAACTGGACCAGCAAAGTTCAGGCTTTGGGTGGGTGGAGATATTGGTCTTTTACATTATATGAAAAGTAATAAATAAGTGTATTTCACTTTTTTCAATTGAAATTATTTTGCAGTTTGTTGTCAAAATGTAGCCTTTTTTGGAAAGTATCAGTAGCAGTGATTCCTTTGAAGAAATAAAAAACATTTTTTTAGGCAGTTAGTAATAGAAGTATTTCTTTTTATCCAAAACCAACAAATGTTAGTATTTTTTTGTCAAAAAGAGAGAGGAAAGAAAAGTGATGGATGTGTCTGGATGTGTCTGGATAAAATGCAAACACTTATAAACATATATTCATTTTTAGAGCAACAAATACCTTTTAAGTTCCAGCACTTTTCGTATGGGAACAAAAATCATCTTTCTTCCATACCTATTGTGCAAATAACCATCACAGACCATCACAGACTATTTCAAAATATTCTTCCTCTAGCTCTTTACGTATTGCCTGTCTTCCTGGAGAAGATGCAGGACTTGCCTAAGTATCAGCGCTTGGCAGCAGGACTGGTCTGTGTGTCGCACTCGATCGCAGTTCTGTATTTCTCTCACTGCTGATACTGTTTATATTCAACTTCCTTCATTTTCCAGCTTTATAGCCAGATGTTTCCAGATGCCTTTTCTGACAGATTTAATAGAGCATTCATGGATTATGGAGTGTTTTATTTGCCCAATCGGGAGGATGTGGGAAGGTGCGGGTTTTATTTTCTCTGAAGTTCTCCAGAATTCTGATATGAAATCTACCAGTTAATTGTACTGAGAATTGCTTGTAATAAGAAAGATTTCATTCCACCTTATGATGCTGAAAATCTCTCATAATGATAAAATTATTTGTCTAAAAACTTTTATGTGTTCTAGTTGTTTGGATTTCCGTAATTCCAAAATAGAATTTAAAATCTTGGGAACAAAGTCAAGGAGTCATACGCCTTTTGATTATTTTTTTTTCTTGTAATGTTTTCTGATGAATTTGTACAGTATGTTTGATTGCTTAATTGTTTAATTTTGCCTTCCATAAACAAGATTAATTGCAATTCGCTAGCCTGAATAAATATATACCCATTATAGTAAATAAGCAAGTACTGACATTCTGCTTCTGAGCTGTAATGAAAACACAGACAGATAGAAATGGATGCACTGCAATCCTCAAACTGTTCCTGACACCTCACTACTCAGCATCAGAATGAAAATGGAAGATTTTGAAAAGATTATTGCATAGGCTTACAGCCTAGAGGACAGTAAGGAACTGACAGGCAGGCACTGATTTAGAGGCCTGTGTCTCCTCTCCTATCACTCCTGGATCCACTGAGGCAACCTCCTGTTTCTTGCTGGTTTGAAAGAGAGGAATGGGATCTCACCACCCTTTAAAGTACTCCAAAGGGAATTCCTACCACATTTAGAGGTCATTGAGCTTCAAAGTGGCCACGGTCAGGGATCAGGAAGGCTGCTTGGCTTTTTGGATGTCCTATCATACTCTTAAAGCCTCATTCTCTTCACATCGTACTGTTATACTTCATGTAGTGGAATTGACTTTGTTCACATAGTGCACAGTTTGACAGATAATGGCTTAAATATTACATATCATGAGGGATGATGTAAAGAAAAATTGCTAAAACCTCCATTGATATGACCCATACTAATGAAATTGCCATATAATAATCACCTAATTCCACAAAATATTCATTGAGCTTAATTTACTAGTTTAATCACTCATACATATATGCAAAAAGCATTTCCATCCCTCTGACTCCCAAGCACCAGACTGAATTAGTTAAATAAAGTTTGCACACAGCTACTTGATTCTGAACTCAGTTTTTACCAATTTCACACAAACTAAATATAAATTTAACTTTTCTGTCTAGAATAAGCATTGTGAGTACAGAATACAGTAGGACCTTTTAAAACAGCAGTCGAAACATTTTAACTTAATTCAACTGCTCTGACTCTGCTCCTCGTTTTTTCCCTTTGGCAAAACCCTCGGTACAGCCTCTGTAATCAGAGTTTACAGTAGTTATGTACAGGGTGACCAACTAGCTTAAGATAATGTTACGAGTAAAACTGCACATTTATTGATAATATTAAGAGATTAACATTTCTGCATTTACTTGACAAAGCTATAGTAAACTAATTAAATATGTGTGTTAATATTTTAGAGAACTGGTTTGAACTTTAAAAAGCACAATCCTGTTCTGCATCTTGCATTATTTTCTACATGTATTCAAAGAATTTGCCATATTCATCTTCTAATAATTTTGCAAAAATATATGTGGCTAGATAAAAGGTACATGGGTATATAAAGGACAAAACAGCAGCAGGAAAGCAGTTAATTCTCTTATTTATATTACTAAATAGTTTAGATTATTGGAGAGGGAAAAAAACCCTGAAATTCACTGTAATTGTTATGATTTTTCCTGCTTGTTTGCTTTTTGCACTTAGCTTAAATATTTTAAGATTATACAATAAATGTCACTGTATCTTACTATGAGCTTCTCTATTTACATCTTAGATTCTAACAAATACCTATGCTATACCAACTAATTCTACGATTTTTCCTGCTTGTTTACTTTTTGCACTTACCTTAGCTTAAATATTTTAAAATTATAAAATAAATTTCACTGTATCTTACTATAAGCTTCTCTATTTTCATCTTAGATTCCAACAAATACCTATGCTATACCAACTAATTCTACTGATTATTTTGTTTGGAAAAAATTGCTGTTACATAAGCAGAAGTTTGGATTATGTTTCAGAATTTAGCCCATAGCTAGCAATTTAATGAATCAAATCAAAATTATTTATCAGGCAATGCCATTCATCAGAGTCCTTTTTCAACCAATACATATATCCTTGCTACTCAACATGAATGCTATGTAACACTAATTGCATAGTACAGAAACTCATCTCTGTCTGTCTGAATTTAAAAATAATTTCTTAATATTTGTGTTCCAGAATAAAGAAAATATTCAGAGTAGCCTAGTGGTCAGATCCTCAGCTCATGCAAATTAGTATTAGAATCACTGATCCAGAATAGTTATTGTTTCACTGGCATGAGAAATAACATACTGAGTGTTCATTTCCAGGAGTTTTTCTTTATTCAGCTCTGCCAGACATATAATACTAAACTCTTGAATAATTCCTTTTTAAATTAAACAGTGGATTCATATCTTACCAGATTTATGAGTCATTTATATTCCACTAAGCCACACTGCCCAAATGGTTATGTATACAGTTTTGATGAGCTGGTAGTTTAAGTACAGAGATAATACAGAGAGCTTTTTCTGAAGTGGGTATGGGGATATTAGTATAGTTGGTGTTTAAATATGTTTTCAGTGTGAAATAGAAAAGCTGGAATAAAATCAGTTTGCCATTAGGAATGATAAGTTTTAGTCTGAAGTTTTTCAGAATGATGTTGATGTTATGATAAATCCACAAGAATTGTGATGCTAAAACTAATGTGAACTATTTACTAAGTACTATGTATGTGTAGGTAGTCCATTTGAGTTCACTGAAAACTGAATATGGGTTGCAGTGGCAGGATTACCCCCAAATTATGTAAAAATAGAAATTTGAGTTTCGTAAGAAATTCCCTATTATGGCAGTTTTCTGGAAAGCCACTAGGTGGAAGTTATTTTCCTACTGAGCAACTTTATTCCACTCACAGAGTCCATTGCTTTCTAATATAAGGCTGTAAAGGAGTAATTTTCCTTCAATATTGTCCATGCTAGAGTTTCAAGCAAACACTTAGAACAAAAAGTTGTCATTTGCAAAAGTCCTGAAATATAAGGCCAGAACTTGTCTTTACTGGGACAAGAACTAGGCAGGAGTTATTCTACTAATACCAGCACAATTAAGTTGATAAAAAAAATGTCCAAAGTAAAAAGGATTAAGTCAAATACTGGTGAAAATGGCTGTAAAACTAATGATAGATAGAAAAAGAAATTAAGCAAAATATAGTATTAAATCTGAGCAGAAAAAAAAGCCTGGTTAAAGCTGCAGAAAGAAAAAGCTATTTCATCAAAAATGCTTCCAGCTTTTTGAGGTTACTATTTTTATTTTATAAAATTAATCTTACAATACAGGCTTTCTGATAAATTATTCTAAGTTTGACTTTCCGGTCTTTTTTGAACTTACAAAAACCCAAATAGCAGTGAAATTTGCATTTCAGCTTGAACTCTTCAACTGTATTTGCAGAAAAGTTGAAAGGATTGTGACTTTGAATCGGTTACTGAACCTCCTCTAAGGAACAGAGACTTCCTCGCCATGCAGAAGATGGAGACTGGTCTTTCCTGAATTTGCCCTTTGCTTTCTTATAACCCTAATTTCAGCAGTGATGAAGGATTGTTATTTGGTCCTGTGCCAAAGATGATAGGAATAGCAGGAGGCCATGCTCACAGTCTCCATCGCAGCTATTGCTTTCTTCTCCTTGTGTAGCCTTTACTGGAGAAGAGGGTGGAATGCACAGCACTAGTAACTGGCACAACTTGCGTTTCATGTCAAAAGGAAAATTTGGCAATTCTGAAATATTTTTCACCTAGGTGTGTGATGAGAAGTACAAAAAACCACAGCAGAGAGTATCACCGACTTTATGTGGTCTCCAAAAGAGAAGAGAAACAACCGACTGTTAAGCATGCTAATATAGAAATCATACCTTGGGTATAATGTGCACTGCTGAAAATACCATGTGGTTAGGGCTGACAGGCTGCCTAAGAGATCTGAAAAATACCACTTTTCGTGGCAAAGTTTTGTTATTGTTGATTTTATTTTTTTTTAATTTACTAAACTCATGGTAAAGAATTACCAGGCACTCTTAGCATTTGAGGAAAACACAACTTTGCTTTTTAGCCCTTTTATTTATAAGAAAAAGAAGCAACATCATTAAGCATCAGATACAACAATCAGGAAACCATTCTTGATAGTATAAATAAACAAATTAATACCAAAAGAAAATTCTTATGACCTTATAATGATTTTTAGCAGGTTTAAAAATGAAAGTTCAACAAATCACTTGAAGGTCTACCACCATTTTCTCATATAAGGATTTATCCTGTATGAGACAAAGTGGTAAAAATAATTTGTAACAGTCTAGATAATGTAATTGTACAAGTCACACTTGTACAAGGGGGCCTGAAATCCTTTCAATGAATGCTAGCAGTTGTTAAATACATGCGAATAACCAATATGAATATACTTCTTCCTCTTCTACTTTATAGAGCAGAAGAGAGAAAAATCTATTGAAAAAGCCAAGATGGGGGCAAGCAGTTTAGAAAGTGATTTTTGAAGGGTTTTTTTCCCTTTCTACCTGAACCTCTTCTTGACAGATAGATTCTTCCATGAATCATTTGGAATAAGAAGAGAAACAGATATGGGGAGACAAAAGTCAGTGACAAGCTAAATGGATACTCACTCCAGCCTACAATCAGTCCTCAAGAAAAGCCAGTTAATGGCACTTGAGACAATGGGCCTGATCTCCTGCTTTCCCATAGCCACACTGAAATACTCCCACTGTAACCGTTTCATGGCAGCCCAGTTTCTGCCTCTGCCTGTCCTTCATCCTTTGTGGGGACATAGTCTGTAGGCCTCACCATGGGAGAGGATGTTGTGTTCAGGGCAGATTAAATGGAAATGAAGTAATTCAGAAGACAAAGCTAAAGGCATTTTAGGCAATTAAGTTTGTTAAGATAAGATTTTTTTTTCTTTGTTGTATTCATATAGCAGTTTTGACAAACTGTGTTTTCCTGGCTCTCTGCTGGAGAAGGAACCCTTCTGAAGTTTCTCTAACCAATGATATGGGGCTTGCCTAGTAGGGAAATCTAGGAGTCCCGGCTCCAGCAAAAATGCCTAGGATCTGGGATACCAACTCTATGACAATAATCCTCTATATTTCGAAAAACTGAGTTGAAGATGAGACCTTAGGACCTCTGTACCTTCTGTCTCACAGTGAAACAACTCTGTGACTTTGGGAGCCTTTCTAAGCCATACTGATCTAGATGTTCTCTGCAGCAAACCTGGCACAGAGCTGGTGGAGGCTGGAGAAGTGTCTCTTGCATTGCTGCAATGGTTGGCACTTCAGCTGAGAGCAGGAAACTCCAGGGATTTCCAGGGTGTTGCAGAACGGGTATAACACAGCAACATGATGAAGTAGGATGGATAAAGGAAGAGGAACTGGAGAACAGAAAGAAGTTAGGAGCAGGGCAGAGACTGAAGATGGGAGTATGGGAGTAGCGGTGGCTGTCAGTGAGGATGAGATAGTGTGGAGAGCAAAAGAGGAAGACTCTGGAGGTATGAGAAAGAGCAGTAGGTACAGAAACTGTCTGTGTGAGATGGGACTCCTGGGGACCAGAACTTCAGATGACCTTCTCATCCACCTTTCAATCAGCTCCGGAACGTTCTGTGGCCCTAAACATTTCAGTTCTACTAAAGAACCTTTTCCCTTTGGGGTCATGCAATGACATATGATGAAAAGTTTGTTTTTCCAAAGTCTAAGGGCTTATAATGTGGGAAATTATTAAGAAAGCAAATTTTTTAAAGTCCACATAGGAAGAGTTTTACAGAGGTCACATAGTCAAACACTCAAAATAAGAATTACCATAATTAAGACTTCCTTTATTATTAAGAGTATAATAATACATTTTCTAATTCCATGATTTTGTAAGCTTTCTCAGCATGAGAAACCTTAACCTCACTTCATGCAGGGGCTAGTCTGAGGATGAATCCAAGTTATGTGCTTCAGGATTTCACCACCTCAGTAACCTGACCTCATTAATTGCTGAAACCTGAGAAAGCATGCACTCGGTGACAAAGGGAATTGCAGGAAGGGACACAGGGTACCCTGGTGACTAAGGCAATGAAACACTGTCCTAACTGCTTCTTACCCAAATTCAGCCATGGAGTTCCTGTGTGATGCTGAGAAACCACAGGCCACCATTTTCACAGGAGATGTCACTATTTTTATTTTGTCACTTCCCAAATAACATGTTTGTGCTTCACTGTTGTACCGGGCTCTGACCTGTGCATCATAGAGCCCTTGGAAGCTCTACTGTGAAAATGAAGAGCTTTGAGAAGTTAAGATACAACAAAATTAAGTCATTGGTCCTTCAAACCAGCCTCCCACATTTACTTGTCACTCTTATTTTGGGTTTTAATGTCAGTGCCTACGTCTGCATTATGGAATTTCCAAGTGCTTTTATACTGGAGAACTCTTTGCAGAGGCAGATGAGGAAGGGATGTGCATCAATCCCTTTTCCTAGCCTTTTTAAAATTCAAAATAAACCCATAAATCTGATTCAAAAGAGAACTTCAGTAAGCAGAGTCACTGCCACATTCCCCTACCTGGACAATCAGGCTGTACCTCTGGGATGTACTTTCCCTGCCTTCCACTTGGCCATCTGGAACACAGGAAGGATAATGTCACCCTTCAGGGAAGAAGCAGCACAGGTCCCAATGTTTCTGAAGAACTCAGAACTAGGTCTAAAAGGAACTTAAATAATCTGCTTCTCCCACTATCATGATGCAAAGACCTTTGGGCTGCATCTGCAGGATTTGGCTTCTGTGGCTACACTAGTGTTAAATCATGGGTTTTGGCTTCCCTGCATCACTGCATTGCACCAGCACAACCAGACTACTTTCAAATCTGAGCTGCTGAGTCTACAAAAAGCTGTTCTGCATTGTGTGCATGTACTAGTTCAGGCCAATATTGGCCACTGAGATGCACTGCAGTATAACACATCTCTTTGGGCACCTTCAGGAAATGTAATGAGCTCCATTCAGCCCAAAGTTAAAATTGTGACAGGTCCTAGAGGTGACCAAACCTTGGAGGTGATTGATCTCCATAAGCACCTTCCTCTCTAACTGCGGTATTCCCAGGTGCAAACGTAGGCACTTCTACATGGCCAGAACTGCCCAACTCTGACAGATCTGAGCAGATTCACCCCCACATCCCAACCCCAGTTTCCATGTGATACCGATGGATGTTCCTGGAGCCCAGCTGCCTAGAGATCTCTAGAAAATACAGTTGAGGGCAACATTTTCTTTCCATTTTAAAACAGGAAGAGGAGGAGATGCTGCCACTTTTCTTACAATAGCCAGTTATTGGAGTTATGCTCTTCCAGTCAGTGAAAGCCAGAGTGAATACAGATGGAATCCCCATAGGGCATTTTATAGAAGGAGATGTTTAGGATTTCAGTCAGTCCCTCATGTCTTGATAGATACATTCAGCATATAGTTGGGATTGTCTCTGTACCTTATACAGAAACTGTTTTGTATTTAAATGTCAAATATGAGGTGCCAGAAACTAAAATCCTCATTCTAGGCCAGTGCTTAACCATAAATCATGCTCCTTCCTAAGTCTTTATTCGTAGCAAAACAAACAAAAGGAGAGGAGCTGACATCTGGAATGCCTTGCTAAAGTTCATATGGGTTCAAGAGAGGATGGGACAAATGTATGAAAGACAAATCCATTGGAAGTTAATAAACATAGAGATATCGCATCCAACTCAGGAATTCTCTAGGTGGACAATGATTGGAGGCTGAAAGAGGACTCAGAGGTACTATACATCTTTTCCCCTCTTCTTGCACTCTTTCTGCAGCATCTGCTTTTTGCCACTGTCAGAAAGCAAGGGACTAAGGCATGGGATACGCAGCAGGCAGGGTGGACATAGAGAGACATTCAGCTGTAACCCAGTCTGTGACGATCAACCATCTCACACACGGCATGAGACATGGCCACATGAGAAAAAACATCTGAGAGGTTTTTTGTGACTGGAGTTACAGGGCTGTGGTTGCAATGGTCATACAAAGATAGCAACCTAAGGCAAGCTGTGTAGTGGGAGAGGATAACTTTGATTAGATCAGGCTAATACCTTTAAAAATAACGGACTTGTCTTTGGGTACACAGTCCCTTCTGTGGGTGTCAAACAGAAGCAAGACCTTCCAAAGCACCAGCAGATCCTGTATGATGAAGGCTGGTTTGTAGTACAGTCACAGATGATACTGAGTGAGGTTTGCATAGACAAGAGCAATGAGGTTTTCCTTAGTTCTTGAGGGCTCGTCCTTCACATTCTTTCAATGTAGCTTTGCCATACAATATTGATAGGAAGGCTATGGAATTCTTCCTTAATACCTGGAGTAAAACCCGGTAGTTTATCTCTTCACCTGATGAAACTGCATCATAATTTTTCTGTGTTACCCACATTGCAACCTTGCAATCCTTTTAATTTGCATTCCACACCCCAAAAGCACTACACACTCTGGATTCACTCCTGTTGATCCTCTTCTCAGAAATAAAAGTGACAGCTTCTGTGAAAGGGGAAGTATTGCAGGAAGCGACATAGGAGCATTGAGCAGAACAATAAAATGAGTAAGCAGCTGAACCTTTAAGGGAATCTCCATTGAAGATAAACACAATAGGAGAGGCTAATTCAATTAGCAACTGATGCTTGTTGCTTGAACAACCTTCATTGAATTTAAAAAAAATTTTAAAAAAGCAAGCAATACACAGCCAATGGACATGTTGGCAAAAATAGACAGACACATGTTAATATCTTGAGTTTGCTCAGATTGCCTTAGATCTTAGTAAGCTTCCCAGCTTACTGGTTGGGTTTATTCTGGTTCGCTCTCATCTTCTATATTTTCTTCCACAGATGAAAATGATCTAATGTAGCTAAGCCTCTGAAAGTATTTTCACACCACCTGTAAGCTTCTCAGCTTACTGGTTGGGTTTATTCTGGTTCTCTCTCATCTATATTTTCTTCCACAGATGAAAATGATCTAATGTAGCTAAGCCTCTGAAAGTATTTTCACACCACCTGACTATGCTATGTATTTTGAGTACCCTCCTGTACAATCTTTCCTTCAGAACTGCTGCCCTTGAAGCCTTGAGTTACACACAGACATACCCATGCTATTTTATTCCTATTGCTATTTCACGTCATTCCAAAGATCCAAATATTCATTAAACAGAGGTATGCCAGGCCACTGGTTGGAACATGCTATTAACCACACCAGGGAAAAGCAGAATTTAAATATCACACAAGTTCTCCAAGAGCCATCCTACCAGACCAAAGCAGCCTGAACACTGATGGCACTGATTTAAATGTGTCACAACAGCAAGCCCATTTTTTCCCACCAAACTTTATTATAAAGCAGTGACCTTATAGTCACTTTGGGTAGCAGTGAGAAGGAAATGAGATCACTAGGCATGATCATTTTCACTATTAGTATAAAAATCCTATCAGGGTAAGCCAGAATACTTAAATCTAGTTAATGTAATTTGATCTGATTTTTTAAAAGGTTATTAAGACAAAAAAAAGCAAAAAATAGCAAGCAAAATTTATCCTTATTTCTGTGTAAATACATTATTTCATCCTTTTAAGAACATCCACTGCTGTAGCACAAAACCAGTTTCCTTTAGCTTAGCAATAAAAACAATTTTACTTAGCTCATGTCAAAGTTTATCGTGTGACTTTAAAGCATCTGTTAACTTTAACAGCATAAATGAAATCATCACTGAATATGGCCTCACAAGGCAATTTTTTTTTTAATGTTTAAACCATTCTTGTCTATACCCCCTTGTCATTAACTGGTAAATCAGTAATTTATTTCCTATTAGAATTTATATAGTTTGCAGCAATTAAGAAGAAAAGCATAATTGCTGACAAACCCAGGGCACTATTTAAATCACTTCCTTGTTGACAACATATTTCTCCTTCCTAAAACTGAATGTCACTGAAATCTGATTTGTACAGAACCCTTGTGGACTCATCATTCAAATGTACTGCACCTGTCACCTGTGTGCTAGCATTCTGCTAAGGATCAATTTACATAACCTCATTTAATGGTTCATAAATCATACCCATTAAGCCCAGCTAACAGGAACCAAGGGTTCTAATTTATGCTGCCTTTCATAGCAGAAAATTGGGAGGCTGGAGCCTGTGGATAAAGAACCCAGGTCTTGCCTTTGATTGTTGATTGTGATGGTAAATGTATGGATGATGAGAACAGATTTTCACTTTATTGATTTCCTGCCAAAGCACAGCATGCTTTATTGTGAAAGGGGGCCTTTTGGCAGCAGTGCTAAAAGTGGCAGTTGTTTAGGAGCCCTTTGCCAAGATGACATCTAAGACAATACCGAGTGGTAAATACTAAAATAATATCAAGCTGAAATGTTAATTTTTAAAAAAGAAACCTCCTCAAAGGTTCATAAAATCAATGATGTTTTCTACCCCAGAGCCCATCACTAATAAAAATGAAGCCAGGTGATTACTGTGGGGTATTAATTTTTTTAAATCTATTTTTCTTAAATTCTTTATTCTGTTATAAATTATTCATGGTATTTCAGTCAAAGTAATGCAGATGTTTGAAACCCACTGTAGAGTGACAGTTCAGCCACAGTTGTGTGCTGGGCCTGTCTTGAGCTTTGTACTCTGATCGTCCCTTTGATTAAATACCTGGAAATAGCTTTTTCTGTCATTTGATTTTCCATTTTTAAGTTCTATTATTTAGTAGGTGGCTGCGTGCCGTAGAGAGTGTATTGCCAAATGGAATATGCATATGCATAGGCATACAGCAGTCTTCCCACATGAGTTTAGGCAGGGTCTCAAAATACCAAAAATAGTCTTAGTATTACTTCCTAGAATGAAACAAACTGTGTTGGTTTGTTCCTCTTGCCATGCTCAGAATTGCACCCTTCATTTCAGCTCGCTCTAAAATTTTCTGCTTAAAAGTAAGAAATCCTGCCTTTCTTTGTCTTCACTTAGGACAGACTGATGTTCAATAACTGGGACAAATAACTTTGCAGGACTGAAGTGACCGTTTGTGTCTTTTGCCAGCCCTGACACAAATTTGATAAAGACAAACAATGTGCTGGGTCTTTTCTTCTTTTCTAGCTACACTTTAAGAATTAAGAGCTTTATCTTGGCAGATGCTGGCCATGCCCTGGAGAAATACGGCTTCCTGCATAGTCTTGGTGTAAGAAAACTTACTTAGAAAGAAAACACAACCCAGTGGTTGGGGCATTAGCTGAGCTGGGACATTTCCTATTGAGATCTACCATAGATTTGCCTTGTGACTTTGGGAAATTCACTAGAACTTTATTCACAGAATGCACTTGTTTTGTTCAGTAAATTCCTAGTATAAAATACATAAATAGTGAATAGAGAAGGTCTTAAAACCCTACCACTTGCCTCACTGCCCTATTCGTGTTGCCCTGTCAACTGAGGTGAAGAATTGCATCCAGTCTTTTTATGTGCTGCTTTCATCTGGCCTCCATCCATCACAGCTCTGCGGGACAGAGAAAAATCTCCAAGCCCAGAACAAGCTACAGTATTATGGTACCTTGAGGAGGACTTTCTAAGTCTTCAGCTGAGAAAGAACATGAATAAAATTCTCCCATAGTGTATCAAAATTCTCTACCTACCTCCTGTTATGAAAGGTACTGTATTCTCTCCTGCCCATGTCAGTGCAGACCTTACTCTAATAAGTGTGCTCTATGGGATCCATATGAACAAGATCCAGGTGGGACAGATGAGAACACTTTGTAGATCCCAATAAGTCTTAGCTATAACAGAGTAGTTTACCTCCATCAAGATGGATATACTGGGCATCCCAGCACTTATAAACCCAGAAAATTAGGTGGATTTTAGGTACCTTCACGGACAAATAAGGATTTTGAGGATGATAATCTTGAGGTAGTCATAGCTGTCCTTTTGTAGAGCTAGATCTTTGAGCTCCAAGAGAGAGTTTCAGTGAATATTGCTGGAGCAGGTTTACACATCACCACTGTGGGCTCCCTGCCTCACCCCTCTCCTGCAGGTAACTAACCCTGTAGCAGAAATTGCAAGAAGAATTCGTGGCTGTAGCTCAGACATTCTAGTTCGCAGCTTTGTCTATTAACTTTAGGGCTGTTGAAGTTTGTGCTGAGACTGGAATATGAAGTCCAGCAGCTGGGGAATGAGCACACATTTCATTCAAGCCTCTCTCTTCCTTCGAAGGTGGCAGCAACCTCTGGCAAAGGAGAAGGGAGAACAGATGGGACGAGCAATATCTTAAACTAACATAGTTGCTTACTGTTGTGTACAGAAGGAGATCCCTCAGCCTCTGTATCACTTTCCATTTGCAAAATGGGGAGACAGTGCTGTAAGAACTAGATACACTAAAAAGGATAGCAGCAATTAAGTCCACATTAATATCTTAGATTTCTTCTCTCAGTAGCAGTGTATACTTAAGTGTTTTGCAGGATTGAAGCCTGAATGTTAATTGTTTCGTAGATTAGAGTCCTACATTGGTTTCTTTGTCTCATGAACTCTAATGTAATTTTTTAGAGATGGAAACTGTTGAGTCTCCTCCAGTTATTCTAATGCACCTGAGTCCTGGGCTCAAAGATCCCTACTGTTCAAGTCCTTGGCCTTCGCTTGAACAGAAAGCAACAATCCTTCTGAGGAAAGGGAAAGCTTTGTGATCTCAGCCTACATTCTAGTAGGTTCATGTCACTGAACTCATTTTCATTTGTGACATAAATAATATTTCAGCTCAAGATTCCAGAGGTGAAGGAGCTTAGATCTACTGTAAAAAAAATACTTGGCTGCTGGAATTCTGCTATTCAATTTCAAAGACTTATTAATCAAAACAAAGCAAATACAAAACCACAGCCTGTAAAATGTCATTCTGGTTGTTATTTATATGAGCATTATTTATTTTTCAGATGCGGAAGTGAGCTGAAGCTTAGTGAAGGAAGCATCTTTGCAGATGTTGGTGGATGTCACTGGCAAATCTTACTGAGCTGTTTTAGGGTGTAACCACACTCAGAAGTTACTGTGCCTTCCTGACAAAGGTTACTGCTGCTGTAACAATGCAGCAGAAGAGTTCACATGCCAACATCTTAAGTTCACTGTCTGAAATGCTGTCTTTGTCCTTCTTTCCTGTGGAGTTGATAAGCCCAAAGAGAGTAATGGAGATGACACCTCAGGTGAGATTGTCACAGACATGGTGTTTGGAAATCACAGTTCAGGTGGGAATGCAGACAAATTTCCAAGATATTTAAAGCTCTGACAGAGCTGTTGGTGACACATTAAAATTAGACAGCTAACACTCCTCTAGTGGGTCTTGCCACGCTCCAAGACAGAACTGTCCAATATGCTCATAAATCAGCCTGTAAAAAGTTCACATCCTCAGACCGGCTTGTTATAGGCAACAGAAATTATGAACAGTTTGATCTAATGCCTTTAGAATCACAGAATCACAGAATCTCAGGAGTTGGAAGGGACCTCGAAAGATCATCCAGTCCAACCCCCCTGTCAGAGCAGGATCACCTAGACTGGGTCACACAGGAACGCGTCCAGGTTGGCCTTGAATGTCTGCAGAGAAGGAGACTCCACAACCTCTCTGGGCAGCCTGGGCCAGTGCTCTGTCACCCTCACAGTAAAAAAGTTTTTCCTCATGTTCGCATGGAACCTATGTTCCAGCTTGCTCCTATTGCCCCTTGTCCTGTCATTGGCTATCACAGAGAAGAGCCTGGCTCCTTTCTCCTGACACTCGCCCTTTACAAATTTATAAACATGAATGAGGTCACCCCTCAGTCTCCTCCAAGCTAAAGAGCCCCAGCTCCCTCAGAGGCTCCTCATAAGGGAGATGCTCCACTCCCTCCATCATCTTTGTGGCTCTGTGTTGGACTCTTTCAAGCAACTCCCTGTCCTTCTTGAACTGAGGGGCCCAGAACTGAACACAATATTCCAAATGCGGTCTGACCAGGGCAGAGTAGAGGGGAAGGAGAACCTCTCTCGACTTACAACCACCCCTTCTGATACACCCCAGGATGCCATTGTTTTGCCTTTAGTTTTACCCATTGACTTGTGGTGGGTGCTTCTAGTGACATTTGCCAACATAGTCAGAAATTAATCTTTATCAGCAGAAACTAGGTATAACTTCATTGAAATTTATGTATTATCCAAGTACAAAACTGGTGTAAATGGAATAAGGCAATTTTACAAATAGAAAGCACTATGTATCTAAAATAGCATGAAAATTCCAGTGTTTGACATATTTTTGGTTTTGTTTTTGGTTTTTTTTTTACATGAAGGTTAAATAAAACAGACTACGCAATTTTTTTGAGTCAAGTTGGGAGCAGAATTACAATGTTTGGTCCAGATCTAATGTGAGCTTACTCTGATTAAACTTTACAGGATACAAATGTGATCATATTCAAATGCTCTTTTTCTTTAAGGATAAGATCATTGTACTTGCAAAATTATGGCCCAGTATACCCCTCCAGTCATGATCCTGTTGATACAATTCTACATTCCTTATTGAGATATGTCTCAAGATTATCCTCAGAGCACAGAAAGTCTCAGCTTAAATGCAAAACTCCAGGAAAATCCCAGACACAAACACTAGAAGCATGTGCTCTAGTCTTGCATCTTTTCCACTCCCCTGGACAACTCTGGGTGACATACTGAAAATGGGTTAAATCATTTCTCTAGTGTTCAGTGCTTTTTAAACATTGGAATGAAAATCATCCTAAAATATGCCAATATTGATTCAACTGTATTGCTTAACAGGGAAAGAAATTGACTTTTTGAGGTCATGGAAGCCCAAACAATATTGGAGGGGAGAGGGTTAGCTTTCTTTCAGAGGCTGAAAAATATTTGTGTATTTGTTCTGCCTATCGTGCTGCTGCTCCCCACTCCCCTTAGCAATTCCTCAATATATAGCTTAATTTCAGTGAAATTATGCAGAAAGAAAGATTGAAATTCTTGAAAGAGACATTTCAGATTCAAGCTGAGTAGGAGATATATGAAAGTAGGTGGGTGAGTATGGGTGTAAAATTAAAGTGTTCTAATTGCCAGTAAGATACAACATCAGCCATTAAGCCGTAAGACACCAAGGCTAACACAGGAGAGACACCATAGAAGCATGTTTCTTAATTCTGATCTTCACAGAACTATTTCTTCCTCTGAGGCTTTTACGTTCAAATCTAATAATATATCTGCAAACTGAGAAATCTGCTGACTTTGTTTTAAAAGAAATGCAAGGGTTTTTTTCCCCGTATCTTACCTCTCCCTTCAGAAGCTTTTCCAGCCTCCCAGTTATAGTGTCTAAATGAATAAATATCTGAATGCAGCTAATTGCATGATTACTGAAACCACACTGATGGAGTTAGTATGCAAACTACATTCCAGTAAAAGTAGGTTACTCCTTTTGTATGAGATGGAAAGATGTAGGTTAGATTAATTTCAGTAGTGGGTAAGTCCCTTTGGAAATATAACTGAAGAATTCTGAGGTATTTGGGAGGGGAAAAGGTATATTCATTTTCATAATAAGATGGGTGCAAGCAGCTCTAGTGTTAACTGCATTTCAAAGTAGCCTCACTTATTGAACATGTGTACATCTGTAAACATAAAATCTATAGAGTGTAGTTAGATATTCTTTACTGATCAATCTGTTCAATTGCTACTGCAGCGGAAGGGTATTACACTTGATAAATTGTGAAAAAAATTAAATGCCTAGCCCTGTGAGATAACGACTATCTATAGTTGCTGTTGACTTCAATATCTTTTAGAAACAGTCTTCAAGGACAGTTTTTGACAGTTGTTTTTAAGACTCTGGTTAAAAGTTTATCATGGACTCCTGCTCTCTTCTTCCCTAAATAGAAGAAAAGGAAATAAAAAGAGTAGATTTGTCTCAATAAAATCAGTAGCTTTATCATGCACATGGTGTCTTTTGGCTGATTTGAAACACTTCTGATGTGACCTACAAGATCAATATTGACCACAGTGCACATTAATGTTGGAGCTTCCTCTTTATGTGCTCCTGTCTTAGCAAATCAAATCCTTAACATTCTTTCAGTGTATTTTTCCTTAATTAAATTTGGTTTGCACAATATGAGAATGGGGATTGGATTTTTGGTTGTTGGGGTTTTTCTACAATTTAAAGGATTTTAATTCAGCTAATTCAGTTGCCGAAATGCAGAAAAAGCTCAGACTGTCATGGGCCCTATCCATTCATGGTGGAACTGCAGGAGACAACAGAATTATACCAGCGATGAATTTTACTCATTGTGTTTCTTCCACTTAAATTTAATCAACCCTTTGTGAACCACTTTCATTTCAATGGCATTATATGAAACAACTCAATGTGATACAATTCTTTTGTTGAAATTGCATTGATTCCTCTGGAGATGCAGGTATCAACACAAGCCTGTAAGATCTCGTCTCCTTTAAGATTACTTAAATAATTGCGTTTTTATTTAACACTTTTAGGCTTTTAGGTAATAAAAAATCTAAGTTAATTTATATGTTAAACCTGAAGTTAAATTGCATGAGTTCAGTGTTATATTATTGCTCTCTGTTTGCACCAGTATCACTGAGAACTGAATCAAGGCTTTTTTTTCCCAACTATGAATGACTGTACTTCTGAAATAAAATGTACTTGTTTAGATTCCAGATCATTATTATATAAAATTCTGACAATTTATTTTAATATGTTTGATGAATTAGGGATATTTACTTATTTGGATATAATTTTAAAGTAAATCTGGAATACTAAAAAAAAATAATACACTTCTATCTAGGAACAAAACATTATGCTCTTAAAGACATTTAAAATTTCATATTAAAAGTTTGGTTGGTAATAGATGCTTAGCAGTAACATAGAAAAAGGATCACTGCAATTATTATCTCCTGCTGCTGGAAAGAACTCCTTTTGTCACTGCTGGCTTCTGAGGCAGAAAAAAAATTATTCTGCAATTCTTCCAACTGATGATGTCAAAGCACTGTGTAAACATTAGCGCTGATAATAACTAGAGCAATCTGCTCAATATAAATCCAAGGTTATTTCACATTCTTCCCCTTTTCTTTCAAGTGAAGGCATACCAACAAGCAAACTAACAGACTGCCTGTATCTTTATTCTGTTACTACAACCACCTGTTTAAAAGGTGCCCTCCACACCAGGTCTTTAAAGTCTTTAAAATAAGTCTTTAAAAATGGAGACAGTAGTCAGGTTACTTCTACTTGTTCTGAGTTCCTTGTTTGTTCTTCCTGACCTCATGTCCATGCTTAAGTGTCTATCAAAAAGTTTGTGTTGGAGAAGATGTGGTTTCCTCTAGATCAGATCCTTAAGGGTACTTCATCTTTGTGACCAAACTCCAGGGAAGGTTTCTAGCTGAGGATCCTGAGATAAGGGACGCCTTTTCCTCACCAAATGAATTCAACAGATGAGCCAGGAAAGTGCCTCCTCTTCACATTCTGCTTATTGGGAGTTTAGAAAGGTGCCCACCAACTGGCTGATCCCTGAAAATACTTTCCTCAGTAGCTAACTCTCTCCTGAACATGGAAAGCCTCCATGTTCCTTCAGGGCTGAATGCTGAGCAAGGGGTAGGTTGAACCTTGGAATGAACTCTCCAAGAACCTGGAAGGGTCTGGGCTTTTGACTGATGCTTGTTGAAGTCCCCATAATGCAACACACATATAGATGTCCATAAATTTCAGCATACGAAAATGTCAGGCCCATTGATTTCAGTGGAACTATTCAAATTTAAATGGAAGGTATTCATAATCGTTTGCACCATCAGTGATCTAAAAGTGATTCACATGCCTTTTTCCCAGTAGTTTGAACTCCCCCTAAACTGGACTATTTGACTCACAAGTCACCTTGTCAATATGACGGCAAGACCTATAACTGAGAAAGATTAACAGAAAGCACTTACTTTCATGCTCTTTTTTCTGTTTGAGGGATTTTAGTTTACATTGAATTTAATTTACATTTTTAAAATTGCTTTGGGGGTTGGTTTTGTGTGTGTCTCTGTGTAAAATTGGCCAGTGCTAGGAATCTTTGTAAAATATTAATATGCAGTGTTCACTATATTTTCTTCTTAAAACTTACCTGCTTTATGATAATAATAAAATAAATATTATGTTCCTAAAATAACTCTTCAACTGCAGAACAGATAGCAAACCCATTCTTCTTGCAGTAAGCAACAGTGTACTTTCCAGCAACCGCCAAACACTATGAAAATGGTTTCATTTACTTCCAGAATTTGCCAAAAACAGATGATGACTGAAACTGGTAATGACTATTTTCTATTCTCTATCCCTAAGTAATTGACCATTAATTATAATATCAATAGGCTGTGGATAAGTAAAGCAGACACATGTTAGGGCTACATTTCATTTGTAACTGTTTTGTATATATCATAAATCTCTAATATTGGGCTATTGTCACACATGATGAATTATTGTAAGCATGTCAGCACATAGTGGAAGTCAAGTACATTCAAATACTACTCAGTCAGAATTGAATTTGGCATGATAGTCTCATAAAAGGGGACTCAATTGAGAGTTTCCACTTGCCTGCTCTAAACTTGTCACTTGTAGGTGCTAAAGAGCTTGTTGTGTTGGTTTAATTAGTCAACAAATCGGTCCTTACTTGATTGCGTGGTCGTATCACATATGTTAACACTTCACTGTTTGATGGAGATATTAACAAGTGACAAGAGTCTCTTGGTCTATGGACTTTAAAGAAGAGAAGCTCTTCTATATTATTTCATTTGGTCCTGCCAATATTTATTAGATCATGCAGGCTGCAGGCTGCCAGCAAGAGAAAGACAACACAAACATTTTTCAGGGTTATGCTCATCTGTATCCCAAAGAAGGGTCACTAAACAATCGATGGTAGAAGAATATAAGTAAGATGAGTGTTTTCTACCACAGCTTACAAATTCATTATTTGATACAGTTTGCTGCAGACCTCCTTGGAGCTTTTTCACTTAAAGATAATTTATGACAAGAACAGAGAGGTTCTTGAAAATGCTATAGCAACTGAAGCTGAATGATACCACTCTGGCACTAGATGCATAGTCACCAGAGGCCAGTAAAAAGGAAGTTTGCATTTGTATGAAGAACTGTATTAGTTAAGCATTCATCAGTGTTGTATAAAATATTCATATTACTTGTTGGTGGAAGATTAAACAAAAAAACTTCAATAATTAAAATGGCTTATTCCCAGGAGTGGGGGGTAGGGAAAAAGTTGGTCCTCTGCAAGTTTGCAAAAGGGCTTGTCTATTCACTTTTTGTATAGCAGCAAACAAAAGAGGAGTGCATACTTTATAGGCTCCACTTGTTTGACCACCATTCTGTTATAGCTTTTATCTGTGCTTTACCAGTAATCAGGTCTCTGAAGCATGTGCTGTAGTAAAGGGAAATATATCATATGTAGAAAATCTCCTTAAAAATTTTTGGCAGGACTCTTGCAAGAAAAAGCCAATTAAAGCGTTTTGATAGGTGCCATAAATGCTATCAGTCATAAATATTGACTGACTGGTCTTGGCAATATGTAAAAAATTATAACGAGAGAGGTTCTCTTTAAGTTTTATAAGCTATTATAATAATGTTATAGCTAGTTTTATTTCTTTTTGTTGGAAAACTAGTGGACAATTTGAATAAGTTCCTTCAGAGGGAAAGAATGATTTGTATACATAAAACCTCTTTGCTTCCATCTTCATCAAAATGTTACAGCTTCTCTACTTCTTAATTTTCACTTTAATAGTCAAGCTGAACTTCTTTTTCATGCATAGAGTCAAAAGTCAGGGTCTGCTACAAGACAGCTGTCTTAAACCAACCTGATTTTTTTCACAAGGATTTTTTTTTTCATGTAATGTTACTGGTACAGGAAAATTCACAAAACTAAGTTAAAACATTTGTAATAAGCTTGCTCATTAATAACCACTGATAGGACAATTTTTAAAACATTGGCAGAGAAACTGCTTGCCTGAATTTCTCTGGGCACCATTTTGCAAAATGTTAGGTGCATTCTAAAGCTTGAACATATATATAAAAGTTAATTTTGTAAAAAACTTAATAATCTGTTAATAACAAAGATGCATAGATTTTGAAAATGCAAATGCACAATCTTAGGAATAGAAGGTTGTAATCTTTTCAACTGCATTGAGGTCCCGCAGTAGTACAGATAATTTATTCATGCACCTAGGTGTAGACGCACACATTTTTGTGAAAACAGTAAAATTATTTACTACTAAGCATATAAAATGTAATGGCTGTTCTAAACTGATTTTTTTAGTGCAATCAGACTCTTGCCAAGTATTTTTATCTGTGGTTCTCAGAAGCAGTCTTTATTAGTTTGAATTGTTTTAATTAGTTTGAAAGTATTGTTCACTTCTTATTCAACTATCTGAAGTTAATTGTCTTATATTGTTATGATTTCTATTGCAATAGCAATAAAGATGCCAAGTAGGAATTTAAGGCCCAGATATTCTGGAAACATCACAAACACAGAACAAAATACCATCATGCTTTTGTCTTGGCAATATTTACTTTTTTTTATAGTGTAGTATTTTTTATGGTGTATGGTCATATTGTGTATGCTGGGAATACGGATTATAAATTTCCCAAGCTTTCAAATTATTCCTGCCCTAGGCAAGAGACCACACCTTTGAGAGATGTTCAAATCTTTGCCCAGATGCCCAAAGTCTATTAGAGAGTTTGGGGTTTTGCCAGTCCTTGAAATTGTTGGGGAGCTTCTGTGACTTACTAAGTACCCTTCATCTCTATCAATTGCAGCGAACAGGGGAAAATGAAAAATAAATATATCTGGAGACTTCAAAATGCATTTGAAACCTTTCCAAGTGAGGGTTTGTAATGTCCTAAATTGGTGAGTACTCTGGATTTGTTATTAATTAATTTACCTTGATGTTTCTGGAAGTACCTCTCTCCCTGTGTACTAGTTCAAAATTTTCTTCATTGCTTATTAATTCAAAATACATATTTTTTATTCCAGAATGCTATTTTACTCTAATCACTGATCAATACCTTTTCTTACTATTTTCCTGCCTATTTTTTTAAAGTCAGATCTTCTTAATTGTTTGCTTTTATTTTGGTTGTGTGGCAGCACTACCCAAATTCCACCTCCTCTATACAGAGCTGAATGACTGTCCCAGTGCCACCATAATGACTGACAGCTGTCCTTCCTAAAGCTGAAACCAGAGGCTACTGAGGTAAGGCTGGTAGGTTACTCCAGCAAAGCAATGCCCATCCTGCAGATACTGGGTGGCTGCTGTTAGATCCCTCCAAAGCTGCTTCTTTTCCAGGTTGAACAAGCCCCAGTCCCACAGTCTCTCCTTACAGGGCAGGTGCTCCAACACCTGACCATCTCAATGATACTTTGCTGAACTCCCTCTGGCTGATCGTTACCTTTCTTGTACTGGTGCACCCAAATTTGAACAAAGTATCTAGATGTGATCTCCTGGGGCTGAGTAAAGGGGAATAATCACTTTCCTTGGTCTACTGGCTATGCTTCTGTGACTGTTGCCCTGGGTGCTCTTGTGCAGGGGCACACTGAAGGCTCATGTTCCACTCACTGGCCATCAAGACCACCAGCTTCCCTGCAGAGCAGAGGAACTCCTCTGTAGAGCAAAGCTGCTCCCCAGCCTGGCAGCCCTCAGCCTGTACTGCTGCAAGGAGCTCTTCCTTGCCAGGGGGAGGACTTTGCATTTGTCCTTGATAAATTTTGTAATGTCCTGTTGGCCTGTTCATCCAGCCCACCTTGGGTCCCTTCAGGTGGCAACCCTGCCTTCAAGTGCCTCAACCAGTCTCACCAGTTTGGCGTCACCTCACATCTGATGAGAGTACACTCTGCCATCTGCTTCACATCATTGATAAAGGTGGTTAACAGGACAGGTCCTGTGATAGATCCCTGTAGTGCTCCATTTGATATCAGCCTCCAGGTAGAACATGACTCATTAATCACGACCTTCTGAGCCTGATCATCCAGCCAGTTATTTACTCATCCATTTGTCCAACAATCTAGACCATAACATCCCACCTTGGATACAAGAATATTTTGAAGACTGTCCAAAGACTTGCTAAAGGTAAGGTAAATGATATCCACTGCATTCTCCTCATCCACAGATCTAGTCATTTCATCATAGCAAGCAATCAGGAAAAGCATGATTTTATCTGCTGACTTTCCAATCACCACCTTCTTCATACACCCATAAATGCATTCAAGGAGGACTCATTCTGTGATTGTCCTGGAGACCGAAATAAGGTCTGTACTTTCCCAGATTACCCCTTTGGCCTGTTCTGAAGATAGGTGCAGCATCTGCCCTTCTTTAGTCATCATGGACCTCCCCCTGATCTCCCTGACCTTTCAAAGATGACAGAGAGTGGCCTTACTGTGATACTGGCTATAATATAGATTCCAACAGAGATAAGAGGAATCGTGCCCTAAAAGCTTTGAAAAAATATGAACTTTTTGCTATTCAAGTGACAATTGTGTACGAGGAAATAATAAATAGTTTCTGTGTGGGGAATTAGTTCAACAGGACAATTTGGGTGATTGTCATCACCCTGTCAATAGCCTGGAAGGAGCCCTTTCAATAGCTTGGAAACAGCCTTTTATAAAGAGTGGAATTATATGGAAAGTGTTAAAGAGAGTCTCTTTCTGAATGCTCTATTCTGTCCCTCTGGATTCTTCTTTACATATGTTCATTGAGACACTGAAGTAAGTTTTTTTCACTATTGAACCAGTGCCACTATGAGAGGATGAATCCCATTCCCTTTTGACTCATACATTATCAATATAACTGTTAGATACGCATTGACTGAAACATGCAACCCTATTAGGACCAGTTCTTTCTTGCATAGAGAGATGTCTCATCACAGCATACACATGTATATGCATAGTCATTCTTCAGATTAACCACAGCCACATCTCTGTAAAATGTTTAATTACCAGAACAAAAAACGCAAGTTACATTTACTCCCTTAATCAACTTCAAGATACAGTCAATTCTGCCTTGAGGCTGGAAGATCAATGTGATGACATCTTGAGATCCCTTCCAGCCCTATTACCTTCTAAAAAACAGGAAACAAAGAAATCCAATTGTTGTCAATGTGTGCTTGAGTTTCCTGCATTGCCAAACATGAATGAGAAAAGTGATACTTAGCTGTTGCTACTGAATTGTCTTTAACTGTAGAAGTAAGTGCCAGCCAAAGATGACAAATACATTGTTATTTGAAAGTAGTGTTGACAATGCAGTAGTCCTCAGCTACTCTTAAGTCCTTAGAGAAAATGTTTATTTTGAAAGATAAAAGGATATTCCAGTGGTATGCCCCCAGTCACATGCTTAAAAAAAATAAAATATTGTACTAAACACAAACAGGGATGCACTGTTTTTCAAGGGAAGCTGTAGCCTGTTATCAAATGTTTGAGTCTAACCAGACACTATCGGAAATGTATGGATAATCTGTGAATATTATGGGTGTTATCTGCTACTATGCTAAATACTAATTGTGCAGTTTGTACAGTGTGGGACTCAATTATCTTGCAGTCTCTGGAGTTCCTTGTCTCTCTCCAGTAGCTGCAAAAGGACCCTAAATGTCTGGCAGCTCTGGTGCCTCAATTTTAGGCAGCTAAAGTGCAGTGGAATGAATCCCATCTTTAGAAATAATATATAGTTCATTGATGTTCTAAGCTGAGTGCTGAGCAGTAAGCTAATATGGACTGAGGCATGAATACATATCCTGTTCCGACACATCTTCTAAAGAAGTGGTTACCTATTACATAGGAACTGGAGCAGTAAACCTTGCTATAGGTATAGCCCAGAGAGCTTAAAGCAACAACTCTAAAAATACTACAGTTATTTCAGTTTGTCTGTCACACCTCTTAATGACACAGATGTAATTGCAGAGCAAAAGTAGTGATTTCTACTCAAGTTTGTAAAATGGGAATATGTTATTAAAAGAATAATAAACAGCAGTAATGATCCTTAGTGCTTGTGTGTGGGTGCTTTCCACATACAGAAATGGTCATCACCTATATAAATATATGCTTCTGCCCGTACATGCAAAGTACAGACTCCAAAGTGTTATCTGCTCAGCAGCTTTTGAAAGGTCTACATCCACTAGGTCTATAGACCTGTATAGGTCTATATGTATATCCACTAGGTGTCAGGGCACTGCACGCAGAAGCATCCTCAAAAGATCAGATACACAGTGGGTTTCTCTGATCCACGCTTGGTTCATGTGGATCTTCCCACCAGTCAGGTCCTACAGGAACTCAGGAATGGTCCTGCCAGCAAGCAGGGCCTTCACTCAGATACAACAGCATGGAGATAGTTGAGAGATACTCTCTTTCTTTCCCTTAAGATGACTTCTAGTATATGTTCAGCTTTGCAATAAATCAACAACATTATCTGTGCAAAATTAGGAAAGTGATGGAGCTACCTACAGATGACTTCAGTTCCAATTCAGATCAGTGCTAAAATCTAATAAATGTATGAAATACGATAAATGTAAAAGCATAGGGAGTTCACCTGCAAAGGATCCCACGAAACAAAAAGGGGCAATTTATTCTATGTCAATTTTAGTTATTTCGCAACAGCCACATAATGATTATATCTCAGTTATAAGTATTAAAATGTCCTTTGGCTAGTTTCAGATTCTATTGTGTTCCAAGTGATGGCAAAACAAGAAGAAACTATGTCCAGTTTAGAATGTGTTTCAGGTTGCCATACCTGCACAATGGAATGCTGGTACATAGTCTTAAGTCACATAGGTTCAAAGGAGATATATGCACATGAACTATATGGCCATTGCTTAGTGGCTACTTTTGTTTTGACAAAAAAGAATGGACGTGAGTATATGCTCAAGTTTTCCATCAAAGTGAAGGCATGGACAGCTGTCCTACTTCACTGAATATGCTAAGGGCAGAAGTTAATAGGTAATTTGTAGTTAATTTCATGTTCCTTATTAAGTTTAATGTGCCTCACGGCACTTGCTCGAACAGTTAAAAGGTAGCATTTCTAGCTAAGTGCTTCCAACTAATTTTAACCAATTGTTCAGTCACACTTAATAACATATTTCAACTATTGATGTATATGTGGTAAAGTGTTAAAAATAATTCTTAGTGAACTCTAAATGTTGGTAGAGCCACTGCAGGAGATTATTGTGAACTTCAATTTGAGACCATTTGAGTTAAAAGGTGATTTCAGATTTCTTACCCTCTTAAAAAGCTAAGCATCTGCTCGGTACTGGATAGCATATGTAAACTGTAAGGTCTACATTAAAACATCAGGAAAAAAAATGTAATTATGTGATTTGTTGATTTTATGGTGCCTTTCATGTCTCCTTAATTTGTACTCCAGGGAAAAGACTAGCCTGTAGAAGGAATAGAAGTTTCAGGAATACTTTGATTCAGTGATCCAAAGTCTTTCAGAAAGGATCTCAGTACCTGTGCCGGCTAGCCAAGTTGCAGGCCTGAGCACTACTTGGGTCTGTAATGCCAGATTAAATTCCAGTAGACAAAGTTCAGCTACTTAGAGTTTGTGTAAAAAGTGAGGAATGGTGAGTCATCTCTGAATTTACAAAATATCAAATAAGCATATACATGAAGATGCAGACAAGGTATGTATGGTAAAATATGGAACTGTGATCATTTATTATGCTTCTATGATTATTGCAGTTACCTCTTACATTTCCATCTCCTGAGCAGCACTTGATTGCCACAAAAAAGAGACAAATTTCCAGAAAAAAAAATTCTCTCAGAATTAAAATATCATCTCACTAATCCTCTCTGCAGTGGGGGAGAGTGTTACACCACCAGAAAGGATGGCAAGACCCAGGAGGATAAACATCTAGCAGGCCTGGCAGGACTGAACATTGAAGTTGAATATCTTTAGATAAATACTTAGGGTCACTTTTAACAGCTCTAACTGCCTGTAACAGCAGCTGTTCTAAAAGTAATTAAATCAACTTGACACTAAATATAGCCAAAAAAACCCCACATTTAAAGGCTTTCTAAAATAATTTTGAAGGGTTTTTTATCTGCTGGAAATTAGAAATTACTTCAATTAATACAAAAATATACTCCAACTGAGGCTATAAATATATACATATATATTTAGGCTATATGTGCATAGGCTATATATAAATTTAGGCTAATATATATTTAGGCTATGTATATTTTTATATATGCACATGTATATATACTGAAGAGTTTACAAGGATTTTTACAGAAGAATGTCACATCTTTAAAGGTCACTAAACAATATAAGAGTTTCAAATCATGGCCATCAGAAGTAACCTTCTAGGCTAGCAGTTCCTTTTTTCCCCTGTGGTTAAAGTTTACAGGCCAAAATGGTGGTCGATTTAAGCCTGGACAGATTGGCAGTGCAGTATCTTGACTCTGGAGTACCCAGCAGCACAGTACCTTGCCCCAGTAATATCAAAAAAGCAGAAAGACCCAGTTAGCTCTGGAATGTGCTTTAGGTCCTGGAAACACCCCTGATCCCAGCCACTGAAGCTGTGAAACATTCCCATTTGCCTTTATTCACTGTAAGGGCTAGAAATCTCCATGCTGCAGTCACAGCAAGGCAGCTACTCCCTGCTCCTGGAGATGGCTTCCCTCCAGCTGCCCCATTCCAGGTACATCTCTTTCATTGCAAGGTTGCTGTGCACCACAGCAGAAGAGGAAAAGGAAGAGGAAAAAAATATGGTTTCATGAGTATGAGATTTACAGGGAGGGAAAGGAATGTATATTAAAAACTTAAATGTTTTTTTTTTTAAATCTCATATGACTACGCTATTACCATATCACTGAACAGAACAGGAAACAAAATATAGTAACATCACTTTAAACCTGTAGTTAGGGTATTAGGGGCCTGATCCAATGCCAAGAGAAGACAATAGGGAAGGTTTGTATCAAATGCTGAATGCCCTCTGAGCCCATCAAAGGGATTATGGACCATTTGACGAATCTGTGTCATCCAGTGCTGGACCTTGCTAATCTTATTGTGCCATTTCAATTGTGGTAAACATGCAGCTGATGCAAACATATATAGCACTTACTTTTTTTCCAAACCCCAAGGATTTATTGAATGAAATCTAAAACTTCCCCTCCTTCTTGCATATCTTAGTATAGCAACTTACTGAGACATTTAAAGAACTTCAGAATTTCTTCATACAAAGTCTACGTCAATTCCATTAGTTAATCAAAACTCAAACAAATCAAATAGGATACTTGATTCTTCCTTCACAGAAAACATTTTACCCATTAATGAAAAGTTGTCTTATATAAAGGAATTCAATTTTTTTTTGATTGGCGTTAGACTCACAGACAGACAGAAATAAGCTGCCATTCTTCCATTTGATAGCCAGACGCTGCCAGTTGTTGCTAGGGCAGTCATGCTGTTAAATTAGGTCTAATGAACGAGTAATTGCTTTAGGTATAGTGAACCATTTCAAAGAAAACAAGGATTCTAATTGATTTGCAATTTGTTTGGCACATTGCATTGTCTGGGGCTATTGATTAGTCTTCTGGATTTCACACTGCATGTGTTTCCCTTTATTAAGGGAATAACAGGTTACTGATTACTTTCCTTCTGGGTTTAATGTAGCGGTTAATGTCTACTTTGTTCTTGTGTCATGTCACAGGCAAGGAAGGAATAATATGCAAGTGGGTGGCCCTTTGCTAAGAAACTCCCCTGCTGCTTTGAGCTGTGTACTCTAAGACATGCTGAAAAGCAGATCAAGAGAAAGGGTTAGAATAGCAGGACTCACAAGTTATGGCCTGAGTCAGGCTAGACCCAGGCTGGAAACTTGGCTTTCCTTCGCTATCAAAGCACAACACAGTATGAAGCGGTTGGTGGTAGATTTGTTCTTGTTTGATTATGTGTCTCTATATAAGGAAACATACTATAGTTTTATATGCTTTGGTTTATATACAGCAGCATTTTAAATAAGGACGCTTACAACATATTTATCCTTTTTTTTTTGCAAGAGATTTACCCCATAGCATACATATTCTACAGAGCATGCCATTGCACATTCTAAATCTATCTTGGTTTGCAAAAAAGTGAATTCATTTAATTAACAGTTTTGCTCCTTTAACAGGACAACTTTTTATAACATAGTTAATGTATATTGAAGTGTAATTAATTTCTAATTTCTTAACATTCTTAGCTAAAAATGTAATCCTTAGCACATCTTTAACAGGTATGATGGCAAAATAAAACAGGCTTTGTTGTTCCAAAATTGATTGTGGCTTTGGAGATTATTTAGCTTTGTATTTTGTGCTCCTGTGTTGGAAGCCAGTACAAATGACATTAAATACAGGTATTTAGATTACTTACAGGGTCTAAGGAATCGTGATTTTGTGTCCTTACTATGTGTCTTCCTCTCTCGAAGGGATCAGCCATGTAACATTCATGTATCTGAAGATCTCTAAATAAGCCTGATCCAAAGCCTGTTAAAGTCTACAGTAAACCTCTCATTGATTTTCAGAAGCTTTTGCTGGTGAGCCCATCAACTTTCTTGATTCATCTCTTGCAAAGCCATACACCATTACAACAAGCAACCTAAGTTTCATTGCCAGGTGAGCCATCATGCAATGCTCTAAGCGCCTTAAAGCTCCAGGTAGCACCAGTGGCACCAAGTGAGCAATCTCAGAAAACTGGACTTTGCTCCATGTGGCAGGTTTTGAAATTTCTAATGCTGTAAAAGTATCTTTGTGGGATTTTTATAAAGATTATTATCAGTAAATTGCCTGCACACTATGATTTATTTTTTTAAAAGAACCACTATACATCTCTGAAATACAACATCAGTTATGTTCAGTTTAGTCCAAATAAAAATTTAAAACTTGGTAGCTCATGATCTTTCATGATCTAGAAGTTGCTGATTTCTAAGTATTTACAATGGCATATAGAGCAGCTGTGACTTATCTTGAATTCATCCTGAATTTCACGTCACCCCAAATGTCTTAATTAAATCAGTTTCACACTTTCAAATCTCTGCTAGACTGAAATTAATAAAGCCCTTGGTCTTGTAGGCAGAAACATAAGAAATAAACTCAATAATGGAAACAAAAATGACAACAATCACAAAAATATTTTGGTATCATGTTTGGCAACCATTTGGCATGTACCAGGTACAGAATATAGTGCTCTAAAATTGTCACTGCTCTTTTGAGATGTCCTATGTAATACATTATTGCTACCCCATTCACAAACGATGAACCATTTTGTATTGAATGTATATACCAAATATCAGATGTATACCAAAATAATCCTTATTACGTAGCAGATCTTAATCTAATTTTTTCCACATTCTATGATGTTACAATATCAGCATGCCCAAGCCATACAAAATGTGTACTTAGGTATATATTACATTGGTAATGAAATATATTTTATACCATATGGATGACCTACTGTAATTGTAAAGTAAGAGAAACCATAAAATTTTAATTGCCCCATTTTTGTATTTTAAGCCTTATATGTTGTGGGGGAAGTAGTCTGGGATGGGAGCAAGATGGTGCACCCATTCGATTGTTATGGTGGACCAGAGGTTTGAGGCTAGCGATTTGAGGAACTTGCAGAGACAGCTTCCCCCAGCCTTTGATTCAGTAAGATAAACTTGAAAAGCAGCATTTTCTAGCAGGAAT
>NW_010181999.1:60011-72275 GCF_000695765.1 Mesitornis unicolor
ATCAGTAGCTATTGAGATCAAAGATTAGAGTCCAAGCATACTCCAGTTACAACCTTTAAACCAGATCAGAGATTAGACTAAACGTGAGTAGTATACAAGCAAGTATCCTAAATTGATATGACTTGAGCCTTCCTAAATGGCATGTTACAGCTCATCATATGGACCTCTGTGTGCTGCTGGAGAAACTCAAGATGGCTCTAATGGGGATGATCTGAGCTGATCTCTTTCAATAGAGTATGCACACAGAGGTAGATTAGTGTGTTAAGATTATGAAGTTCCCCCAATTCAGGGAAATCTTCTGTGTGCTATGTATGTGGGTTATCACTATGCAAGCTTATGCTTTCCATTTCCTCTCTCTTCTTTGTTACCACGAGTGAAATACAGCATTTAATTTTTGACATGATAATGTGGAAGGTGACAATGAAGCAATGATCAGGAGTGACTCTAGTTTTCACCTTTAGTTGTAGGGCTTGCTGTGTCACAAAGGCCATGCATCACAACTAACAGATACTTCACTGATGAATGAAAGAAGCCAACCAACATGCTGTTGTCAGTAAGGTTATTATGTAGTTGGTGCGTTCCAGTGATTTTTGTTTTCCTGGGGGCATTTACAGCGGAAATTCTGTTTCTTAAATCTTCTTCTCTTGGGTTCAGACAGTCAAGTTTTATGCCTGGGTCCACAAAGTTGCATCTGTGGGGTGGTGGAGCATTCCAGCCTCTTAGCATGCAGTAAACAACCTGGCTGCCAAAGGCCACACTTCCCTTCTGCTCATATGAAGGACTATGTACAAAAAACAGCTGCACGTGCTCAGATTTCACCCTGATACGGAGTTTCCATGCACCCAGGGAAAGGATTGGGCCTGACAAAAGAAATAATGGCAATGCCCCTGTGGAAGGTGTTCCACTTTTTAGAAAATAATGGAAAATGTGCTAGGACAGAGAAAAGGAAAGTGAGATGCATGGCAGCTAAGCCTAGCACGTTGGATAGCTGCTCAAGTTGAAGTCCTGAGTTCTCTCCTCTTGAGGCTGTTTCTGTAGTTCATCCAACAGGTACAATTCATTGAAGAACTGACAGTCTCCTCTTTTCTGGTTAGTTAATGTCCCTAAGAAGTACTCATGAAAACGTACAAACAGTGGTCATTTACCTATGGAAACCAGATTCAAAGGCCAGTACCTCTTTGAAGCTTTTTGTCTCTAACACACATCTCCTGGTGAACCAGACTGGGAAAAACTGTACCAGGGAGAAAAATAGCACTCCTGACACAGACTCCTACTTCAGTATCAGAAGCAACAAAAACAAGTGTGTACCAGTGCCTCAGCTACCCAACACATCGCTCAGTATATTAATACAAGTCCTTTTTTTGTGGGTGAAGCTGAAATGTAAGTTTGTGAACTTAGCACCAGCCATGACTAGCAGAGTTAAAACCATGCTCTCTTGTGTACTGGACCCTGCCTCACAGAGGATGCAAGCACAATGTATCTACCTTGCAGGCCACTGCAAACTCAGCTTACCACTACTGCTTCTCATTGACAACAGAAAGATTCTTCCCACCTTGATGTAAACAGCAATCTAGAAGTGCAGATTTTTTTCCAGCTAAAATTTAAGTCTCTATAGGCATTCTTTAAGACACAAACTTTAAAGATTTTCCTTTTTGATGCAAATACTTAAACCCCCATGAGTGGCTAATTCTTTCCGTGTCTACAGAGTTTTGTTTCGCAGCTGATTTATATGAAAATATTTTTATTGCAGTCTACAGAGGTTATGATCATCAAGAATATTACCTTAAATATCAGATAGCTCCTCAGAAATGGAATGCATTTTCCAGTCTCATTTTCATTAGTTGTTATCCATCACTGATTGTAATATTGCATGGAAGCCACCGACTCCTGAGCCCAATGTGCTGGGTACAGTCAAAACACTCCTCACTGTGATCCTTACTCTTGTAACTGATCCTGCAACCACTATTGCCTTAACTAAAGGACTTGGACTCCATAGTTTAGTCTTACCCTCCTACGTCACTCTGTCTTCTCCGGGAAAATTACACCAATCCCAGGGAATGTTTCTGTTGCTTCTTTCTGACTCCATCTGTGTTGAGCTTTCTTATTAAAATTAAGGTCAAAAACTACAGTTGCTGAGACAGCTTACTTCTCTCTAACATGGCTTTGCCGGTTAGTATGCACAGGAGCAAATCACATTTTAAAATATTTTAAAAACATGGAGGAGCTTTAAAGAACTGTTTAAAAAACTGCTCTTGGTTTGGTGCCAGCTACAGATGTCATGCTGATTACAGAAGATTACATAAATTCCCCAAGCCTTATTATCCTCTCACTTGCACCTATAAAATTGGGAAGAATTCCACTGCAGTCCCTGCAGTTACACAGGTGTCAGCCTGTGCTGGAGAAGAATATGGCCCTTCTGGTTTGCAAGCTACCAAAGTTTTCAGTGGGTCCAGTTATCTCTACCTATCTACTAATACAAAAAAAAAATCCCAAAACAAAACATGCAGGGTATGATCTGTCTACATAAATACTTCAGTTTTCCTTTATTTCAACTGAATTGCACAGATATATGTGTCAGCTGAATTTTGACCTGAATATATAGGGAAAAAATCCAACTCTAGCATCTCTGTTGTAGTACCTTACTGAGATTTTTATATGACATATGTGGCTAAACAAAACATGACTAGAGCAGGTCAAATCAAATTTTCAACTAGCTCTAGAAGCCTCTCTGTGACAATCATAGAATCATAGAATGGTTTAGGTTGGAAGGGACTTTAAAGATCATCCAGTCCAACCCCACTGCCATGGGCAGGGACACCTCCAATGGCTTAGAACAAGGTGTAAGGTGTTCAAGGAAAAGCCGTGTATGTGCAGAAGGAGATTTCCCTGCTATACAGTTGCATATCCTGCCAGTTTCAGATACTTTTTGAGTTTTCCCATACTGATCAGTCTGTTTATTTTTTTCCCAATCCGAATGCCATTCCATACCATTGCTCATCCTTGTTGAATTTATTTTCTATATCTACTATTACTCCCTGTTGAGGTGACTTGCAAGTCCAACATACAGTATTCAAGATGAGGGCATACCATTAATTTGTGCATGATAGTCCTTACTCTTTTCTGGGTTTTGGGTTGGTTGGTTGGTTGGTGTTTTTTTTCATTTCTACAATATGGACCATATGCCAGTGATGATTCTGAAGGACTCCTAGTAGGACTGTGAAAGTCTTTGTAAATCAAACAACTCCAGGGATAACACCACCACATGTTTACACCAAAAGTGTTAGAGGTTGGTATATTCCATTATTCTTTTTGTGTTATTTACTTGACAGTAGTAACAAAGAAAACTAGAACTTTGTGACCTACCAAGTTTCCACAGACTGCCACCAAGAGCTCCACAGACACTCAGCGTCTACAAACCAATGATTGGGAGCCCAATTGCAAAGAATAATTTACAGCAATTTTTCTGAAAAGTTAGGATGAGCCCATGTTCTACCCAGTGTAAAAAGCCCTTAGTACCTTTGCTCTGGTCCCAAGCTCTCAAATAAGATAAGTTTTTACTCTACAGAAGAATCGTGTATTTCTTGAACAATACAAAGTTGAGAATAAAAACAAATTTGTTCCTTAGAAATTGCCTAGTGAAGCAGTTGTTTCATACTGCCTGTTGAACATTTGGGTAGACTGATTCAAATGTTAAAGCTGTGTTCAAACCAGAAAAAATAAAAATAATAAGCTGTCAGAATAATTACTAAGAACATACAAGGATTATACAAAGTAAACTGCAGCCTGCAAAAAGAGAATTGCATGTTAGCTAATTGTTAATTTTAGCAATTGCAATGGCTAATTACTGTGGCACACATTGACTATTAGCATGATGCCCCAGCACCTGCTTTCTCCAATGAACAGATTTCTTCATTGCTCGTGCAGGAGCAAAATGTGTAATTATTGGCCATCATTGGGGCGATTTTTCAGTGATTCTTTTGTGTGATGTGAATGACGCATAATGACATATTTTATTAGAGGGCAAATAGCTGTTTGTTAATGGAAATGATTCGAAATCCAAGAAACTAGGAGCTAGGAGCATGTTTTCAGTATCAGCATGAATTCAAATGTATTTTCTTTTAACTCTTTATAAAAGAAGCATAGAAATCAAATCTAAACTTAGTATAATATATTTAATGATATGTGCAAACACAGCATTGATTAATTGCCTCAAATGTTTTCAATGCTACACCATTTCATTTGTTACAGCAGTCTGCTAAATTTATGCATTTCTTATTTAAACTCTTCTTTCCTGGGCATATAGTGTTAGCAAGATTATGTGGCTTGTTCCTCATTTACTGGGAAAAAAAATCATCTTTGTAACTTAAGCAACAATTATGGGCTTTATGAGGCACATTTTCATTGCACACATTGTAGAACACAGTGCACTGGCATTATTATTCCTGAAAGTACATGCTTGAATGTATCTATCAAGACCCAAATGTCAGCTACTGAATAGATTATGCATAGTTATCCAAAACAGAATATAGATACATAAAATCTCAGCAACAGAATACTCAATTTCTGAGAAAAGATTTTTATTAGATAATCTGCACAATACTTTTGAAGAACAATGCAAATGAAAAAATCACACATGAACCTTAGACTACAGCAGTGTTTAAATAGCAAACTGCTTTGTCATTTTTGAAGGACAGGTTATGGCTAGAATAAGAAAGCTGGCCTTTTCATTTTGCTTTTATTTGAATACTGTTCAAAGCTGAAAAAAAGGGTTACTAGGGGACATAGTTTGCTGAATTCCACTGACGTAAATCTAGACTAACTTGATGGAAAACAATAAAGTGTCTTTGGATATCCAAGGAAAGTAGAAGCCTTGTGAACCTCTGTGAAACTTTTAACAATAAGCAGGAAACCTAAGCCTCTTCTAGACTCTTCAGATAATGAACTACAAATTTAATGCTACCTTAGAAGTATAGTAATAAGAGTTATTTTGGCATGACTCTTATTTCACTCAATTTTGCCGAAGATCCAGTCACTGAACCTTGATTAAATTTGACCCAATTTACAAACACATGAGTCTGATGAAATTCAGACATAATGGATGCATATGAGATGGCTGATAGAAGTAAACTTGGTTTTAAAAGCATATTCAAGTAAATAAATAAATAAACAAAACACACATAATAGGTGTAATAGGAAGATACAGTAAGGGATCGTATATTTTACATTTCTGCTACCATTGCATATGATACACGTATTGCATTTGAAAACTGTGGCTTCAAAGACCACCATAAGAAAAATTAAGCCAACTCTACATACACTGAAAATCTGGCTCGTCCCGGATACCGAGTCTGGGTTATTTACAAACTTGAGGAAGAAACTATGAATGGGCACTTCCTCTTCTCACCCAGGGCCTATGGCTTCTCTGCTGTTGCAAGATGTAGATAAGTTTGGTATTCAGGTTCACTGTTTGACCCATTAAACTGGTATTGAGGTATAATTTGTGTGTTTTCCCAGTACGGTTGCACATAGAATGGGGTTCATTTCCACAAGTTTGAATAAATTTATCCAGTTCAGTGAACCTGTTGTTAAGCTTAGCAAAACTCAGTAGGTGGCTTTAAAGTCCTGTAATTAGCCCATTACATAAAATCTGTACTTTAGATTTTTGCACATTGGTTAATAAGTATAACGTGCTTCGTATATATAAATAACATTACATTAAATGATGCAATATAAAGGAATTAAAGGCCAAAGTAGTTAAATAAAATACTTGAAGGAGATCTCAAATTAGCATGTTTAATTCCAACTCATTGAACAGGAAAAGGCTTTAGCCTTACTGTACCAGTTCCATACAATGTGTAGAATAGCAGATATTTAGTCTCCATTTTACATAAGGTCGCTGTCATCCCTGACCTCTGTGTGACTTTGGAAAAATGTTCTAATTAGCTTGTTTCTTTTAAAATCTAATCATTACAATGTCTAAATATAGTCATGAATTACCAAGACAGCACTTGCCTCAACAATTTTTCATAGTTTGTACATAGCTAATTAATTCTTGATCCTTAATTTTTGCTTTCCAGATGAAATATGTGAGGAAAAGGAAGTCTACAGCTAATTAACCCCTGCAGTGCTTACTGTTTCATAGTAAAAACACTTACCTTGAAGTTCAAGCTTTTTAGTAGCTGTAAAACCAAACCACAGCTTTGAATCCTATTGCAATAGGTCAAAGTTCCACTTCAGCCTAAAAGTTTATTAAATTTATTATTTTTAAATGTTGAAAAAATTACATAACCAAAATCCCAGATTTCCGTTTTTCTTCAATCGTATTGATGAATTCCATTATATGAACTAGTATGTTGAAAGGTGATGTTACATATAAAACCGTTATGGTTTGTGGGGTAAAATAGTGCTTTGGAGTTACATGAAGTACTCACAGTTAATAACGCAGCCAAAGGAAATTTGCTCAGATTTGATCTCATGAAAAACTCAATAGTCCTGGATAGTTTGCCAAGATTCATAAATACACGGATTCTAGTGGGTGAACCTGTCCTTATTTATGTGTTTATACTGAATTAATAGTAAATCAATGGTTTCACTTGATCTCAACCTGAAGCCAGATCTCATTCAAAACCTAGATCTCATTCATTTGTAATTTTAGCATTCATCAGCAAATTCACCAAAAAAAGCTTGGGTAAACATCTTTATGATGCTCCACAAAAAGAATAGATTGGAAGTGACAAATTTCACACATCTTATTATGCTTATTCTGACATGGGAAATAAAACTACCCCAATTTCCAGTTGTGTTTATCTTGTGCCATTTTATACCATCATCTTTGAGTGCCTTTGACTTTTTTCACCATTTCATTTATTGCAACTGCCTCCTAAACTGCTTGCTTTATAGCGGTTGCTAAATTTTTCATTTTACTGACAATCCTAGTTTAAAGCTAATATGATTGCTACTTTGTATATATCTCTACATTGTCTACTCTTTCTCATATGCCTTTTCTCTTATACATATGGAGGATTTTTGTCCTTTGGCCAGACATATCCAGCCTTGGAGCTAATTCCGTTCTCCATCATACGGATACATTTCCTGCTGGTTTCATATAGAGCTGTCATCATAAAATTGGAGTAAAACTTGACCTCTGGTAAAAGCAATCATATTTGTCATAAAACTATCTGGACAATGCTTGGAATGTTTGTACAATGTTTGTACAGAAACGTTGAAGAAAATATTGCATACAGTATCAACACATCAGAAGGTAAGACTAAGAGGTGGAATGACTTGCATTGATTGTGTATTTCATAATTTGTGCAAAATTAATCAATTAAATAGTTCAATGGTTTAAAAAAAAGAGAGAAGAAGAAATTGAAGGAAGGAAAATAAACAGTAGAAGACACAAGACAAGCCAGGTGGATCTTCCTTAACTTGGTTCATCCTGCTATATTCCCAACCCTCCGCCCTGTCTTGTAAATTACGTGTCCTTTGGTTACCTCTGAAGGCCGGTTAATGCTCTGTTATGCTACTTCCCAGCAACTGTTTAGACTTTTTTTTCCTGACAAATTCAAATCAAATCTGTTGAGTACACTATCAATTACACTTCTTTACACTATGGATCTGCTTAAGTGAAAGAGTTGGGAGGTCACAGCGTATGGGTTATGTTTTGTGAATGGAATACTCAATTCAGTCACTTGATTGACCATGTCAGCCTGTGAGGAAAAGTTACGCAGGAGGGGGAATCCGCAAGAACACTGAAGGGAAGCCATTATGGACAGCAGTTGCAAAGCTGTCTTTTTCTCTGTCTAAATTTAATACTCCTTATTAACATCAGCAGTAAGTTAAGGGACCAAAGAACACCACCTTGCCTACCAGCCACAACTTGCTGGTAATAGAGCATACCAAATCAAATAATTTTTCTACATGTAAAAAGAAATCCCTAGATAGAAGATGAGGAAAACTATTTCTGTTTGCTAAGTCATTTTGTAAACATACATATCATATTATCAGACAGTGCTTGACCATATTCATCCTTGCACATCTTTGGAAAGAAACTGAATTTAATTTACAAGATAGATAGATAGATGTGTCTTATTAGAGCTGAAGGGGTTTTTCTTGCTCAACAGAGGACTTAGTTCCCTCTTTCTAGAAAGAGTAAGTATACACAAATAGATGAGTAGTTGCCTAAAATGAGACCCCTGAAGATACACATGGCAATAAATTAAGAGTTTTCTCAAGTGGTAAGCAATGTGTGTTTACTTAGAAAATCAGGTCTATAATCAGTGAATTAGGTGCCCATCTTTTGGTTGTTGCTAAATGTCACACCAGGCTATTGTTTGCCCCTGCATCAGTACTAAGGTTCCTGTATCTCTGAAGCTTATCAGTGGTACCTATGAAGCAGCAAAGATACAGGATTTTATTTTTGGTTGCTTTTGCATCAAGATATTATTAGTGACACTATATCTGGAAGCATCTACCAAGTTTAAGGACTTTGGCTGACTGTTGTTTAGATCATTTGGGGTTATTTAACTATTTAAATAAGAGAATTAACCTTTGAAGCACAGCAATGCATAAGTAATACTGTGATAAAGGTAGCTAAGATAGAACAAACCGAGGTAGAAGAAACAGCGTTTCCTTCACTTAGGCTTTTTGGCTAAACAATACTACTGAGGGCTGTCAGGGCTTGCTTCAGCTAAGTCCTTAGTTTTCCTCGATACACACACTGGTTTGAAAATATGTGTTTTAACAAACCTTGACTACTTTTACTACATACTGCATTAATGACTAACAGACACAACAGAGCAGATGCTGAAGAAGTGGCATGTTCTCTGGTGCTCCATTGATTGTGTTTTCCCAAAGTTGACAGAAACAAAAGTCCGTTACAAACTTCTGTTTCATACTGGAGCTTTTGCAATAGGTATTGAAAACGGGTTACCTGGGAACATTTTGTGTGGAACTAACACAAAAGACAGATATTTTTTTTCTTAAAGCTATTATTATGAAGTTATACCTGGAAAATGAAAAATGAGTTGACCTTTTTATTTAAATGTAACAGACTAGCCGTGAGTGGTTTAGTAAAACCAGTCATCGTCCCACTCCTCAGCAGCTGGCAAAGACAAAAGTAAAATACAGAAGATATGCTACATGAATTTATGTGGTGTTTGCGATAATTACTGTTTGATCTTTTGAATTTATATATTGAATTGTAGAAGTTTTAAGCATGCTGGGAAGTTTTAAATAATTTACTGAGTCTGCTGTATCCTCTATCTTCTGCTAAGACAAGCTTTCTTTATAAAATTAACCTAATTATGTATACCTCAAAAAATTGAACAGCATATAGCTCACATACCAATTAACTCACTTGATTTCATCTAATATCCTGAGATGGTTGAAAGCTCCAAGCTAGTTCCATGGTTTCCATTGGGACAGCTAGAATTTTTATTTTCCAGTAATATAAATCTCTGGGAGACCAAGAGTTTGCTGGCGCAAAGTTACTGGCTTCAGAGAATACAGCTCAGCAGAGAATCTAGCCAAAGATTTTTTTCTAGCTGTTCATGCCATGTGAGAACTGCAGACTTGGAGGACACTAAACAGTGACCACTCTCCAACTCAAGTGAGGACACATTGGTACTCAAATGAGTACAAAGTGTGAGTTAGAAGGGATGCTTCTGTGGTAGACCAGTTTATTTCAAAAGCACAAAGACGATCTGAACTCCCACAAAAAAATACCATGGTAGAGAAAGAACACATCAAGCTGCCAAAAATACAAATTAAATATAACACTGCAGTGTAATACATTATTACCATCACTGATGTGGAGCCTATGCTTCTACCAGCACATAAACTCATGGAATGTGTTTCTAATATGATTAAGTTAAGAGAAAAATTTCTGTATACAGCATTATTAGCAATACTTTTTATCTACAAAATATTCATTCTAGAAGCTGCTGAAGATATAAAACTACAGTTTTGTTAACTGGTAATTTCTAGACTTGTTCTACTCAGTTTGTAGGCTAGTTGTTCAGCTTCTATCATAAAGATCCATTAAAATAGATAGTAGAGGATAAGAAAAAAGTTACTAAAAAAAGCATGACTGCTTAATACAGAATACGATGTAACTGTATTTCTTACAGTCACCAGCAAATTGTATTTTACAGTAATTTCTTCTAAAGGTATATGAAATAGAAACCGACAGCATTTAGGTCAGGACTGCAACTAAGAATCCCTGCAGACAAGACACCTTAATGAAGTGGAAGGAGTTTTGAAACTCACAGTGACTGCAGGATTTGGCCTAATTAAGATTCTATGATAAGATACCAGGATTGCATTATTAGTTTTAACCTATTGTTGCATTATTACCAAAAAAAGCCCCAAATACTATCAAAGCATAAAAAATGTGGAAAATATTTGCCATTATTACAGGAACAGGAACAAGTTCTGTGAAAGAATCCTTATTTTCTGAGGCCATTCAGTTTTATCGAGTGGGTAAGAGACCAGTGCTTGTTTTCAGACATTACCCAGGAATTCACCCCTTCAGATGCAGTCCTGCTACCATGCAATTTAGAGAAGGGAGAATAGGTGGCTAGGAAGCAATAAGATTGCAAGGAGAGAACTTGCACAATGGAGGAAAGTTTTAGATCAAGTAAGAGGAAGTTACATATTCTAAATTAATTATCCAAGCTTTTTTCTTGGTTGAATGTTTAGGGAGTTATACTGGAAGTTTCATTATTCAGGGTATAAACTTCCAGCACTAGTGAAATGCACGATGAAGCTTGTTAATTTTTCCAAAACAAACTGTTCCTAATAGGTTCTAGCTGCCAGAACTTCCCATGCTTTCTCTGAAAGTGTTTTAATTTCATATTCACAAAACTTCTCCCACTTTAGCAAGTGAAGCACAAAAATTTAAATCCACTTGAAACTCAATGCAGGAATCTGGAAGGCCCAAAAGAAAGAATTTTGCATCTCTTTTTTTCAGAGCACAAAACCTTTAAAATGTGTAAATAAAGCACCAATTAGGTTTACCATTCTAGAGGATAATGAGAAGTGCCCATCAAATATGCTACATTCTTTAAATGTTTTGATTTAGCAGGCTAAATTCAAAACACCGTAGTAGCTTCCAGAGCAAAACCTGATTGCACTTATATGTCACATTCATAAAAAAAGCAACCAAAAAAAAAAAGAAAAAAAAAACGGAACGCCACCTCCCCCTCCAACTCAGACACCCACCCTTAAACCATAAAGCTCTAATTGGAAAGCTTCCATCATCTGAGTACTTGCTTCCTGGCATACATGAAATGATCAGTGAGGAAAGCAGGGTCAATCGAGACAGACTGAGAGCGAAATTAAAATAATAAAATGTCTAAACATTTAACTGCAAATAGGAAATCTTTATACCCACCCACACCCTATTCTGTAGCATAAAACTAAGGCAACAATTATTCATATACCTCCAAGTAATTTGCAGGCTCCATACAAAAATCTCATTTAAAATAAGAAATTGCTATTTCTGCACATTTATTCTCCCCAAATGCTGGCTAATTGCTGCAATGGCCATTATAAAGAATAATTTTCGCTTAGTGAAAAAAAAAAAAAAGGAATGAAGAGAACATTTTCTGGTTTTGTTCCTCTGCGGAGGCTCTATTCAGCGAATCCTGAATGCACAGCGTTTCACTGCTACATTTATTATGCTGAGAGGTCAAGTATTACACAGCATCTTGTATTACGCTTTGCATGCTAAGTATTTCACTTCACAAATTGACCCTTCGGTGTACTTACTACATAATGCTCTAAAAACCCAGCTAAAACGCAGGACAATTAGCAATACTTTGGCTCCCGCTTAACAATGGGGACACCAATGTAGGTGATTGCATTTACAGTGTTGCTTTCTTCACAAAACATTTTTGACACATTAAAGGTACTTTGGAATTGTGCAGTACCAGTCGCCTCTCTCCTGAATGGCTTTTCCAGCATGTACCGAGAGAAACAGTTACTGTAGTTTAGGGCTTAATTGAAAAGAATTCAGGCACGGCCCTATGAAGCACCAATTAGAGGGATATTATATCATAAAAAGCTGTAATATCCATTTTCAGGCTTGTTCACCAGCCACCCAGCCAATACAAAGTAGGGCACGGCTTAAAAAGGGACGGAGCTGCAACTCCGGAGAGCGGGATGTTTGGGGAGAAGGAGGAAGAGAAGGACGGCGACGGCGGCGGCGCCCGTGGGAGCAGCGCCAGGTGCGCTCGCCGCGGGGTCGCGGAGCCCCGGCTC